>NW_017205044.1:0-5431 GCF_001704415.2 Capra hircus
AGTGCCCTGAAGAAGCAAGCAGTGGGAGTGTGTTTGACCACGACTGTGTGCCTTCCTGGCCTCAGCTCCACAAGGGGCGCCTTTCGCTCTCGAAGTAGGCCCCATGTCCCCTTGGGGAGGGTGTCATGCCTCTTTTCTCCTCAACTGCCAAAGGGTGGAGCCAAGCTCGCTCTGTCAGAGGTACAAAAACAGCAATTGAATGGATTTTCAAGCTCTTGCTAAGGCTGCACCCTTTCAGGGCCCACTTTACTGAAACAGGTGCTCTGTGGCCCTGGTTGGGTATGCAGGTTCACAAACAGGGTGAGATCCTGTCCAAGCAAGAATTTTCCTGAAAGACCTAGGCTCACTAGAGCTCTCCTCCAGAGCAAAGGGGATAGAGAGAGATGTATGGAGGAGTCTTTGCCTTTCCCTGTGAGTGTGGGGGCTACTCCTACGGCCCCAAGCTCAGGGATAACTGCCTCTAAGAAAGGAATGGCAAGAAGCGCTATTCTTGGAGGTTGGGACAGGGAGTTCGCAGCATGTGGGGAAAGAAAGACTTCTTCGGGGAAGAAGAGGCAACCACCGGGGGTGTGTTTGCAAGCCTCTATTTGGAAGGAACAGGTTTGCTTATACAACTCAAGACCTCCAGATCTGCTCAGAGGACTGAAGTTCCAGAGACAGGCCATGTATCTCCCCTTCCCTTTGAGATCCTTGCAAAGACATTCCTAGCAGATCGTGGGAGTGCCCATGAAGAAGCAAGCAGCGGGAGTGTGCTTGACATCACTGGCTGCCTACCTGGGCTCAGCTCCTCAAGGGGCCTTTCTCTCCTGGTAGGCCCTATGTCCCCTTTGGGAGAGGGTGGTGCCCTCTTCCCTCCACACTGCCAAAGGTGGAGGTGGAGCAAACTCGTTCTCTCCGAGGTAAAAAAAAAAGACAAATTGGATGGATTTTTAAGCTCCAAAAATCCTGCACCCCTCCAGGACGCCACTCGAGCAAAACAGGTGCCTGTGGCCCTAGGTCGGGTATGCAGGTTCACACCTGGGTGGGATCCCCGTCAAAGCCAAGAATTTTCCTGACAGACCTAGGCTCACTAGAGCTCTCCTCCAGAGGAAAGGGGACAGAAAAGACGTGTGTGTGGAGGTGGCTCTGCCTTTCCAGGTCCCAATCTCAGGGATAACTGCCCCTAAGAAAGGAACTGCTGCTGCTGCTGCTGCTAAGTTGCTTCAGTCGTGTTCGACTCTGTGGCGACGCCATAGACGGTAGCCCACTAGGCTCCCGTCCCTGGGATTCTCCAGGCAAGAACAGTAAGTGGGTTGCCATTGCCGTTCTCCAATGCATGAAAGTGAAAAATGAAAGTGCAGTCGCTCAGTCGTGTCCGACCCTCAGCGACCCCACGGAACTGCAGCCTACCAGGCTTCTCCGTCCATAGGATTTTCTGAAAGGAACTGGCAAGAAGCGCTTTTCCAGGAGGCTGGGAAAGGGTGTTCGCAGGATGTGGGAAAGAGAGGCCTCCTTCGGGGAAGAATAGGCGGCCACTTGTTTTGTGTTGCAAACCTCTATTTGGAAGGAACAGGTTAGCTTATACAAAGGGAGACCTCCAGATCTGCTCAGAGGACCGAAGTTGCAGAGGCAGGTCGCTGTGTTTTCCCTTCACTTTGTGATCCTTGCAAAGACATTCCTTGCTGATAGATGATTCAGCAAGGGCCTTTGAGACTGTTGTTTTCTTTCCTAGGTTCAAAGATTCCTTCAGTTCCTAATATAGATATCCTAGAAATTATCTGACATCCGTGAAAATCTGAAATGTCCTGGTCAAATGCTGTCAGTTATAATTCCAGTTATCATATTAAAGCATTTCAAGTCGCAGCAGTGACCAGATTACATTGTCAATTTCTATTTAATCAGGTTTTAACCATGTCCTCTATGGTTTCACACTGATGCCTTTGCAGAAATACTGCTACTTCAAGATATATGGAATATACTTTTTTAAGCTTACTGATAATTTGTTTGTTTGTTTGTTTGTCTTCTGGTAAGCTGGTACCAGATGGAATTTAGTCTCCTCTCTAGGTTAAGAGCACAAAGTTTTCTTAGAATGCAATTTTTGATAACAGACTATGAGTTTCTTTACCTTTCATTGATTTATAATTGTTTTCATCATCTGTTTTTTTTACTTCGGTAAAGTAAATAAGCCTTATTTAAGATTTTGGTACATGTAGGATGGACTAAGCTTTCCCACCACTCTTGCAAGTTCCTTAACCCTTCAGATTCTTCTTGTGGACCAAGATCTCACTTTCCTCCAGAGGGACAATCCAAGCTTTTTATTAGTTGATCTGCCCCTGACATCAGAGTCAATTTGAGCATGAGTTGGCCTATAATTTAGGCATGAAACTATGACTACATAAAGAAAAGGTGACTTTATGATTCAGGGATGGCCACGATATGCCTTGCACTTCAGAGAAAATGGTTAAAATGATTTTTTTTCTCAAAACTGCCAGCCAGTTCTTTCAGCATATGCAATTGAAAACACCTAGTCATTAGGTCAGTTTTCATTCTAATCCCAAAGAAAGGCAATGACAAAGAATATTCAAGCTGCTGCACAATTGCACTCATCTCACACACTAGTAAAGTAATGCTCAAAATTCTCCAAGTTCACATGAACTGTGAACTTCCAAATGTTCAAGAGGGATTTAAAAAAATGCAGAGAAACCAGAGATCAAACTGCCAACATCCACTGGATCATTGAAAAAGCAAGAGAGTTCCAGAAAAAAAGACATCTATTTCTGCTTTATTGACTATGCCAAAGCCTTTGACTGTGTGGATCACAATAAACTGGGAAAAATTCTGAAAGAGATGGGAATACCAGACCACCTGACCTGTCTCTTGAGAAACCTGTATGCAGGTCAGGAAAGAAACAGTTCGAACTGGACATGGAACAACAGACTGGTTCTAAATAGGGAAAAGGAATAAGTCAAGGCTGTATATTGTCACCCTGCTTATTTAACTTATATGCAGAGTACATCATGAGAAACACTGGGCTGGAGGAAGCACACGCTGGAATCCAGATTGCTGGGAAATATCAAGAATCTCAGATATGCAGACGACACCACCCCCTTATGGCAGAAAGTGTATAAGAACTAAAGAGTCTCCTGATGAAAGTGAAAGAGGAGAGTGAAAAAGTTAGCTTAAAGCTCAGCATTCAGAAAACTAAAATCATTGCATCCAGTCTCATCACTTCATGGCAAATAGATGGGAAAACATTGGAAAACAGCAGCAGACTATTTTGGGGGGCTTGGAAATCACTGCAGGTGATGGCTGCCTCCATGAACTTAAAACATATTTATGACTTGGAAGAAAAGTGATGACCAAACTAGACAGCATATTAAAAAGCCGAGACGTTGCTTTGCCAACAAAGATCCATCCAGTCAAGGCTATGGTTTTTCCATATGTCATGGATGGATATGAAAGATGTACTATAAAGAAAGTGACAGCTGAAAATTGGATGCTTTTGAACTGTGGTGTTGGAGAAGATGCTTGTAGGTCGCTTAGACTACAAGGAGACGCAACCACTCCATCCTAAAGGAAATCAGGTCTGAATATACATTGGAAGGACTAATACTGAACCTGAAACTCCAATACTTGGCCATTTGATGTGAAGAGCTGACTCACTTGGAAGTTGCTTTGATTTGCCTGTGAGTGTGGGAGCCCTCCCTGGGCAAAGGGCCTCAGGGGTCATTGCCACTGAATCACGACCTCCAAGCAAGCGCATTCCAGCTGTGTGACATTCAGGAAGCAGGAGACTGGGAAAACTATCTTCCTTAGAGGAAGGAAAGTCATCCACAGAGAGTGTGTTTTCAGGCCTCTCTTTGCAGCAAGTGTTTTGCTTCTCAGACATCAGAGCTGCAGGCTTGCTCTGAGGGCCTCAATTGCAGAGTCAGGGCTGTGTGTCTCACTGCACTTTCCAAGCATTGCAGACACATTCCTAGGTTGGAGCAGTGCTTCCCATGAGAAAGAAGCCTCGGGAGTGTGTCTGAGCGGGCTGAGTGCCATGCTAGGGTCACCTAGTCGAGGGCACCTTGCACATCCAATGGGCCCCAGGCGAGTAGCTATGGACCGGCCCTTCGGTTGAGATATCCCAAAGCAGGGAACAAAGCTAGCTCTGTCAGAAGGAGGAAAACAGCAATGGGATGGATTTTCAAGCAGTTGCTAAGTCACACCACGTTAGGGCTCCCCGGGAAAGAAATGCAAATTTTGGCCTCTAGCCCAGTATCCAGATGTGTGCACAGGATATTTTCCCCACAGGATCCAAGAATGTTCCAGACAGACCTAAGCTCACTAGCTCTCTCCTGCAGAGGAAATGAAATATTGTTGCTGAACCACGAAAAGATGCTGGGATTCTTGCTTATGGAGGAGAAGAATTCAATCCAGGGCCCAAGACGAGGCTTGATTGCTCAGAGCTTTTGTGCAATAGAGTTTTATTAAAGTATAAAGGAGATAGAGAAAGCTTCTGACAGAGACATCACAAGGGGCAGAAAGCGTACCCCTTGCTAGTGTTGGTAATGGAGTTATATACTCTCCAATAAGTTATGACAACGAACAAAAGAATGTCTGGAGGTTGTAAAGACTCACTAGACCTACTCCATAATTGACATTTTAAGATAACAGGATTAGCCAGAAGGTTTTTTCCAGAGACCGTCCTCAAGAAGGATGCATGATTGTTATATAATCCTAAGGAATGTAGAGGGGAAAAACAGTTTGTCCTTTCTTCCTCCTTGAGAATTCTAGACCCCTCTCTCCTTGGGGACCCTTGAACTTCTTAGAAACCTGCCTTGGCAATGACTCTCTCAGAAACATGATTGAACAGCCGTTTGGAGCTTCCTTTGACTTTCCCTGGAGGGAGGGAGCCCTCCCTGAGCACAGGGCCTCAGGGGCCATGGCCAATGAAAAAGAATCTCCCAGCAAGTGCTTTTCAGCCTGTGTGGCTCTCAGCCCACAGGAGTCTGAGAAAACTCTCTTCCTTGGAGGAAGGAAAGGCAGCCCAAGAGTGTGTTTTCAGGCCTGTATCTTGCAGCAAGTGTTTGGCTTGTTAGACAGAAGACCTGCAGGCCTGTTCCAACAGACTCAATGCCAGAATCAGGGCTTGTGTCTCCTGCAGTTTCCTGGCCTTGCAAACACATTCCTAGGTGAGAGCAGTCCTGCCCATGGGGAAGCAGGCTGCGGAGTGTGTCTGAGGGGGCCAGGTGTCATGCTGGGTCACCTGGTCGAGGGCACCTTGCACCTCCAATGGACCCCAGGCAAGGAGTTGCAGGCCACCTCCTTGCTTCTGAAATCCCAAAATGGGGAGCAAAGCTCGCTCTGTCAGAGGGAAGAAAACAGCAACAGGATGGATTTTCAACCAGTTGCTAGGCTGTACTGCGTTAGGGCTCCAAGGAAGGAAAATGCGAATTTTTAGCCCCTA
>NW_017205045.1:0-18584 GCF_001704415.2 Capra hircus
CTGCCCACAGCAGCCCAAGCTCAGGGGAAAGCAGCCCCTGAGGCAAGACCTGCTGGAGGAGCCCTGCGCCCCCCGCCTGATAGGCGAGTGGCACAGCCAGCAGGGAAAGCGAGCCTCCTCGGGGAAGAGGAGGCAGCAAGTCCCCGTCAAGCTGAAATCCCTGCTTACACGAAAGCTAAGTGCGACTCCAGTAGGCAGATCTCTAGCTCTGTTCAGAGGCCCGATCTGGCAGAGTTCCTGGACCAAGATGCTCTGGCCATAGGCGAGCCTTGCGCAGACTTGCCTTGCTTTAAGGCTCCTCCCCAGAAGGAGCAGGCTGTGTGAGGCTCGGAAACGCCACTGGCGCCTTCCTGGCTTCAGCTCTACCCCTGCCTTGCCTTTGCACTTAGGTCCCAAGCGTCTTGAGGAGGGCTTAGGGGCTGGTGGGTTTGCACACTGCCAAGGGCTCCAGCAGTGAAAGCTCTGTCAGAGGGAAGCGAAGGGCAACAGCAGGGCTCCTTCAGCGGTTGCCTTGGCCGCCCAGACAAAGCTCCGCACGGAGAGCACCAGGTTCCAAGGGCCCCTGGCTGGGTTTTGCATCCCCACACTCCAGAGGCTGACTCCGTGGGTGCCTAGAAAGTGTGTGAGAGACGTAGGTTCCCTAGCACTCTCCTCCCCAGCAGAGACATGTGCAGGTGGTTGGGGCCTTATCCTGCGTGTCTGGGTTCCCGCCCACAGCCTCAACTCAGGGGAAGCAGCCCCTGAGGCAAGACCTGCTGGAGGAGCCCTGCGCCCCCGCCTGATAGGCGAGTGCACAGCCAGCAGGGAAGCGAGCCTCCTCGGGGGAAGAGGAGGCAGCAAGTCCCTTCAAGCTGAAAGCCCTGCTTTCACGAAGCTAAGTGGGCCTCCAGTACGGCAGAGCTCTAGCTCTGCTCAGAGCCCGATCTGGCAGAGTTTCTGGCGCGAGGCTGCTCTGGCCGGGGGCTAGCCTTGCCCAGTCTTGCCTTGCTTTTAGGCTGCCTCTCCCAGGAAGGAGCAGGCTAGCAGGAGCCTGGGAGTCGCCCACTGGCGCCTTTCCTTGCCTCAGCTCCAATCCTGCCTTGCCTTTTGCACTTAGGTCCCAGGTCGTCCTTAGGGAGGCTTAGGGGGCTGGTGGGTTGCACACTGCCAAGGGCTCCAGCAGTGAGAACTCTGTCAGAGGGAAGGGAAGGGCAACTGCAGGGCTCCTCCAGCGGTTTGCTTGGCCGCCCTAGATCAGCGCCGCACCGGAGAGCACCAGGCTCCCAGGGCCCCTGGCTGGGGTTTTCAGCCCCGCACACACGGAGGCTGATTCCTTGGGTGCCCAGAAAGTGTATGACAGACGTAGGTTCCCTAGCACTCTCCTCCCCAGCAGAGACATGTGCAGGTGTTTGGGGCCTGATCCTGCGTGTCTGGGTTCCTGCCCACAGCCCCAACTCAGGGGAAGCAGCCCCTGAGGCAAGACCTGCTGGAGGAGCCCTGCGCCCCCGCCTGATAGGCGAGTGCACAGCCAGCAGGGAAGCGAGCCTCCTCGGGGAAGAGGAGGCAGCAAGTCCCCGTCAAGCTTGAAATCCCTGCTTGCACGAAGCTAAGTGCGACTCCAGTACGGCAGATCTCTAGCTCTGTTCAGAGGCCCGATCTGGCAGAGTTCCTGGCACCAAGATGCTCTGGCCATAGGCGAGCCTTGCGCAGACTTGCCTTGCTTTAAGGCTCCCTCCCCAGGAAGGAGCAGGCTGTGTGAGGCTCGGAAACGCCACTGGCGCCTTTCCTGGCTTCAGCTCTACCCCTGCCTTGCCTTTGCACTTAGGTCCCAAGCGTCCTTGAGGAGGGCTTAGGGGCTGGTGGGTTGCACACTGCCAAGGGCTCCAGCAGTGAAAGCTCTGTCAGAGGGAAGCGAAGGGCAACAGCAGGGCTCCTTCAGCGGTTCCTTGGCCGCCCAGACAAAGCTCCGCACGGAGAGCACCAGGTTCCAAGGGCCCCTGGCTGGGTTTTTGCATCCCCACACTCCCAGAGGCTGACTCCGTGGGTGCCTAGAAAGTGTGTGAGAGACGTAGGTTCCCTAGCACTCTCCTCCCCAGCAGAGACATGTGCAGGTGGTTGGGGCCTTATCCTGCGTGTCTGGGTTCCCGCCCACAGCCTCAACTCAGGGGAAGCAGCCCCTGAGGCAAGACCTGCTGGAGGAGCCCTGCGCGCCCGCCTGATAGGCGAGAGCACAGCCAGCAGTGTAGCGAGCCTCCTCGGAGAAGAGGAGGCAGCCGAGCCCAGTCAAGAGGAAAGCCCTGCTTGCACGGAGCTAAGTGGGCCTCCAGTACGGCAGAGCTCTAGCTCTGCTCAGAGCCCGATCTGGCAGAGTTTCTGGCGCGAGGCTGCTCGGCCGGGGGCTCGCCTTGCCCAGACTTGCCTTGCTTTTAGGCTCCCTTCCCCAGGAAGGAGCTGTCTGAGCGAGCCTGGGAGACGCCACTGGTGCCTTCCTTGCCTCAGCTCCAATCCTGCCTTGCCTTTGCACATAGGTGCCAGCGTGGTTGGGGAGGGCTTAGGGGGTGGTGGGTTGCACACTGCCAAGGGCTTCAGCAGTGAGAGACTCTGTCAGAGGGAAGGGAAGGGCAACTGCAGGGCTCCTCCAGCGGTTTCTAGGCCGCCTAGAATCAGCGCCGCACCGAGAGCACCAGGCTCCCAGGGCCCCTGGCTGGGGTTTTCAGCCCCGCACACACGGAGGCTGATTCCTTGGGTGCCCAGAAAGTGTATGACAGACGTAGGTTCCCTAGCACTCTCCTCCCCAGCAGAGACATGTGCAGGTGTTTGGGGCCTGATCCTGCGTGTCTGGGTTCCTGCCCACAGCCCCAACTCAGGGGAAGCAGCCCCTGAGGCAAGACCTGCTGGAGGAGCCCTGCGCCCCCGCCTGATAGGCGAGTGCACAGCCAGCAGGGAAGCGAGCCTCCTCGGGGGAAGAGGAGGCAGCAAGTCCCCGTCAAGGCTGAAATCCCTGCTTACACGAAGCTAAGTGCGACTCCAGTACGGCAGATCTCTAGCTCTGTTCAGAGGCCCGATCTGGCAGAGTTCCTGGCACCAAGATGCTCTGCCATAGGCGAGCCTTGCGCAGACTTGCCTTGCTTTTAAGGCTCCCTCCCCAGGAAGGAGCAGGCTGTGTGAGGCTCGGAAGACGCCACTTGCCCTTCCTGGCTTCAGCTCTACCATCCTGCCTTGCCTTTGCACTTAGGTCCAAGCGTCCTTGAGGAGGGCTTAGGGGCTGGTGGGTTGCACACTGCCAAGGGCTCCAGCAGTGAGAAGCTCTGTCAGAGGGAAGCGAAGGGCAACAGCAGGGCTCCTTCAGCGGTTGCTTGGCCGCCCAGACAGCGCCGCACGGAGAGCACCAGGTCTCCAAGGGCCCCTGGCTGGGTTTTGCATCCCGCACACTCCCAGAGGCTGACTCCGTGGGTGCCTAGAAAGTGTGATGAGAGACGTAGGTTCCCTAGCACTCTCCTCCCCAGCAGAGACATGTGGCAGGTGGTTGGGGCCTTATCCTGCGTGTCTGGGTTCCTGCCCACAGCCCCAACTCAGGGGAAGCAGCCCCTGAGGCAAGACCTGCTGGAGGAGCCCTGCGCCCCCGCCTGATAGGCGAGTGCACAGCCAGCAGTGATAGCGAGCCTCCTCGGGAGAAGAGGAGGCAGCCGAGCCCCAGTCAAGTGAAAGCCCTGCTTGCACGGAGCTAAGTGCGCCTCCAGTACGGCAGAGCTCTAGCTCTGCTCAGAGGCCCCGATCTGGCAGAGTTTCTGGCGCGATGGCTGCTCGGCGGGGCTCGCCTTGCCGCAGACTTGCCTTGCTTTTAGGCTCCCTCCCCAGGAAGGAGCAGGCTGTCTGAGCGAGCCTGGGAGACGCCACTGGTGCCTTCCTTGGCCTCAGCTCCTATCCTGCCTTGCCTTTGCACATAGGTGCCAAGCGTCGTTGGGGAGGGCTTAGGGGTGGTGGGTTGCACACTGCCAAGGGCTTCAGCAGTGAGAGCTCTGTCAGAGGGAAGGGAAGGGCAACTGCAGGGCTCCTCCAGCGGTTTCTAGGCCGCCTAGAATCAGCGCCGCACCGAGAGCACCAGGCTCCCAGGGCCCCTGGCTGGGGTTTTCAGCCCGCACACACGGAGGCTGATTCCTTGGTGCCAGAAAGTGTATGACAGACGTAGGTTCCCTAGCACTCTCCTCCCCAGCAGAGACATGTGCAGGTGGTTTGGGGCCTGATCCTGCGTGTCTGGGTTCCTGCCCACAGCCCCAACTCAGGGGAAGCAGCCCCTGAGGCAAGACCTGCTGGAGGAGCCCTGCGCCCCCGCCTGATAGGCGAGTGCACAGCCAGCAGGGAAGCGAGCCTCCTCGGGGGAAGAGGAGGCAGCCCAGCCCCGTCAAGTTGAAAGCCCTGCTTGCACGGAGCTAAGTGCGGCCTCCAGTACGGCAGAGCTCTAGCTCTGCTCAGAGCCCCGATCTGGCAGAGTTCCTGGCGCGAGGCTGCTCTGCCGGGGGCTAGCCTTGCCCAGACTTGCCTTGCTTTTAGGCTGCCTCTCCAGGAAGGAGCAGGCAGCAGGAGCCTGGGAGTCGCCACTGGCGCCTTTCTTGCCTCAGCTCCAATCCTGCCTTGCCTTTGCACTTAGGTCCCAGTCCTCCTTAAGGAGAGCTTAGGGGCTGGTGGGTTGCACACTGCCAAGGGCTCCAGCAGTGAGAATTCTGTCAGAGGGAAGGGAAGGGCAACTGCAGGGCTCCTCCAGCGGTTGCTTGGCCGCCCAGATTCAGCGCCACACGGAGAGCACCAGGCTCCCAGGTCCCCTGGCTGGGGTTTTCAGCCCCGCACACACGGAGGCTGATTCCTTGGGTGCCCAGAAAGTGTATGACAGACGTAGGTTCCCTAGCACTCTCCTCCCCAGCAGAGACATGTGCAGGTGTTTGGGGCCTGATCCTGCGTGTCTGGGTTCCTGCCCACAGCCCCAACTCAGGGGAAGCAGCCCCTGAGGCAAGACCTGCTGGAGGAGCCCTGCGCCCCCGCCTGATAGGCGAGTGCACAGCCAGCAGGGAAGCGAGCCTCCTCGGGGGAAGAGGAGGCAGCAAGTCCCGTCAAGCTGAAATCCCTGCTTACACGAAGCTAAGTGCGACTCCAGTACGGCAGATCTCTAGCTCTGTTCAGAGGCCCGATCTGGCAGAGTTCCTGGCACCAAGATGCTCTGCCATAGGCGAGCCTTGCGCAGACTTGCCTTGCTTTAAGGCTCCCTCCCCAGGAAGGAGCAGGCTGTGTGAGGCTCGGAAACGCCACTGGCGCCTTCCTGGCTTCAGCTCTACCCCTGCCTTGCCTTTGCACTTAGGTCCCAAGCGTCCTTGAGGAGGGCTTAGGGGCTGGTGGGTTGCACACTGCCAAGGGCTCCAGCAGTGAAAGCTCTGTCAGAGGGAAGCGAAGGGCAACAGCAGGGCTCCTTCAGCGGTTCCTTGGCCGCCCAGACAAAGCTCCGCACGGAGAGCACCAGGTTCCAAGGGCCCCTGGCTGGGTTTTGCATCCCCACACTCCCAGAGGCTGACTCCGTGGGTGCCTAGAAAGTGTGTGAGAGACGTAGGTTCCCTAGCACTCTCCTCCCCAGCAGAGACATGTGCAGGTGGTTGGGGCCTTATCCTGCGTGTCTGGGTTCCCGCCCACAGCCCTCAACTCAGGGGAAGCAGCCCCTGAGGCAAGACCTGCTGGAGGAGCCCTGCGCGCCCGCCTGATAGGCGAGAGCACAGCCAGCAGTGTAGCGAGCCTCCTCGGGAGAAGAGGAGGCAGCCGAGCCCAGTCAAGAGGAAAGCCCTGCTTGCACGGAGCTAAGTGGGCCTCCAGTACGGCAGAGCTCTAGCTCTGCTCAGAGCCCCGATCTGGCAGAGTTTCTGGCGCGAGGCTGCTCGGCCGGGGGCTCGCCTTGCCCAGACTTGCCTTGCTTTTAGGCTCCCTCCCCAGGAAGGAGCTGTCTGAGCGAGCCTGGGAGACGCCACTGGTGCCTTCCTTGCCTCAGCTCCAATCCTGCCTTGCCTTTGCACATAGGTGCCAGGCGTCGTTGGGGAGGGC
Organism: Capra hircus; assembly: GCF_001704415.2. Lineage (NCBI taxonomy): Eukaryota > Metazoa > Chordata > Mammalia > Artiodactyla > Bovidae > Capra > Capra hircus. The sequence continues at coordinate 6,058 of NW_017205045.1, forward strand.
TTAGGGGTGGTGGGTTGCACACTGCCAAGGGCTTCAGCAGTGAGAGCTCTGTCAGAGGGAAGGGAAGGGCAACTGCAGGGCTCCTCCAGCGGTTTCTAGGCCGCCTAGAATCAGCGCCGCACCGGAGAGCACCAGGCTCCCAGGGCCCCTGGCTGGGGTTTTCAGCCCCGCACACACGGAGGCTGATTCCTTGGGTGCCCAGAAAGTGTATGACAGACGTAGGTTCCCTAGCACTCTCCTCCCCAGCAGAGACATGTGCAGGTGGTTGGGCCTGATCCTGCGTGTCTGGGTTCCTGCCCACAGCCCCAACTCAGGGGAAGCAGCCCCTGAGGCAAGACCTGCTGGAGGAGCCCTGCGCCCCGCCTGATAGGCGAGTGCACAGCCAGCAGGGAAGCGAGCCTCCTCGGGGGAAGAGGAGGCAGCCCAGCCCCGTCAAGCTGAAATGCCCTGCTTGCACGAAGCTAAGTGCGACCTCCAGTACGGCAGATCTCTAGCTCTGTTCAGAGGCCCGATCTGGCAGAGTTCCTGGCAGCCAAGATGCTCTGCCATAGGCGAGCCTTGCGCAGACTTGCCTTGCTTTTAGGCTCCTCCCCAGGAAGGAGCAGGCTGTGTGAGGCTGGGAACGCACTGGCGCTTCCTGGCTCAGCTCTACCCTGCCTTGCCTTTGCACTTAGTTCCCAGCGTCCTTGAGGAGGCTTAGGGGCTGGTGGGTTGCACACTGCCAAGGGCTCCAGCAGTGAAGCTCTGTCAGAGGAAGCGAAGGGCAACGCAGGGCTCCTCAGCGGTTGCTTGCCGCCAGATAAGCGCGCACGAGAGCACCAGGTTCCCAGGGCCCTGGCTGGGTTTGCACCCCACATCCAGAGGCTGATCCGTGTGTGCCAGAAAGTGTGTGAGAGACGTAGTTCCTAGCACTCTCCTCCCAGCAGAGACATGTGTTTGGAGGGCTTAGGGATCGCTGAGTTCCACACTTCCAAGGGCTCCAGCACTGAGAGCTCTGTCGACGGAAGGGAAGGGCAACTGCAGAGCTCCTTCAGCTGTTGTTGGCTGTCCAGACTCAGCGCCACATTGAGAGCACCATGCACCAGGGCCCTGGTGGTGTCTGCAGCCAGCAGGCTGGCGACTCACTTGTGGTCTCCCATCATTTGCCTGAAATACATAGGTTCCCTAATGCTCTTCTCCCCAGCAGAGCTGTGTGCAGGTTGTTGGGGCCTGCCCCTGCGTGTCTGGGTTCCCGCCCACAACCCCAGCTCAGGGGAAGTAACCCTGAGCAAGACCTGCAGGAGGCGAGGTATGGCTCCGCCTGAAGCCGAGTGCACAGGACAAGTGGAAGGGAGCCTCCTCCGGGAAGAGGAGGCAGCCCAGTCGCCTGCTGCTGCAAGCCTTGCTGGGGTGGAGCCGAGTGCGCCTCCAGTATCGCAGAGCTCCAGCTCCGGCTGAGAGCCCTGATCTGGCAGAGTTCTTGCGCGAGGCTGCTCTGCCTGGGGCGAGCCTTGCCCAGACTTGCCTGGCTTCTAGACTTCCTGCCCAGGAAGGAGCAGTCTGCACGAGTTGGGAGACGCCACTGCACCTTCCTGGCCTCAGCTCTGCTCCTGCCTTGCCTTTGCACCTAGGCCCAGGCGTTCTTGTGGTGGCTTAGGGGCCGGTGGCTTCCACACTGCCAAGGGCTCCAACAGTGAGAGCTCTGTTCGAGGAAATGAAGGGTATATTTGGAATGCAATCGTTTATCAGATGTGAGACCCACACTTCACCCTGAACCCTCACCCGAGCCCTTACCCTCGCCCTCACCACACCTCACCCTGAACCCTTACCCTCACCCTCACTTGAAGCCTTACCCTCACCCTCACCCTAACCCTAACCTCACGCCTCACCCCTCACCCTAACAAGTTGGGGGGCTGTTCTGCACACTGTAACCTTAACCTTCCCTCACCCGACACCCTATCCACATCCTAACCCTAACCACTTCATAGTCACGCCCTCAACCCTATACTTACCCTTGAAGTACGTACCTGCATCATCTTCGTTTTGGACACTTCCCATGCATAACAAAAGACAAGGTTGGAATGTTTCAAACATCGATCCAAGACCCATTATCCACATAAAAGGGATATAAATACTCTGATCACATCATTTAAATCTCTTGCATCACCAAAATACCTCTCCACCACGTATCCAATCGCCATTGATGGATCACATCTATCTCATACATTTTATAACTTAGCAATCAGATACGCACCCGTAATCTGGGTAATTATATACACAGGATATATTGATACCATAAATATTTCAACAAATTCCACTTTCTACGATGAGTTCAATCTTCACAAAAGTAGGATGAACGGCACCTGTTTCCACTAGGATCCATAGCATTGCACAAAGTGACAGTGAGCGTGAAAATCTTAATGATGACCACCGGAAGAAGGTCAGCACGGCTGATATCACAGATTTTTCAGTGTTCCAATACGACTTCTACCCAAATCCATAAAGAAAGACATATGCATAGGAAACTACAAATTGAAAGCAAGTCTATTGAGATAAATATTGGACATCAATTGTATGAATCTTTAAGGCATCACTGCAGACATTCTTCAGACATTCTTCAAATTCATAGAATGACAACAAAGTATGGCTACGTACAATCCATTCGTTTTATAACACCACTCATGAATAACCTCACAAGCCATTGAAAACCAGATGACACTTTCAAATAGCTTCGATCTACAAACAAGGCTGTAAGACAGAAAGTTAAAATCGAAATACATGAACTAAATCCTCAATAGATATGAAAACATCCTTGGTAGTGAAGTCGATTCACATTAGTTATTAGGGCTTTCATGCACAGATCCACGGGCATATACAGAACCATTCCTCCAACAAACTGAAGAATGACTTTAAAATCGCAAACAAAACATGAGTATATGTGTTCACAACTTCATGGAGCAAGGGTTTCTTCGATCTGAAAACTGGCGTCGATGAAGGACTGTGTGAAGAATACTTCAAAGTCTATTGGCAAACACAGCCTACGTTGGCTATATTTAGTCCTCAGATGAATGGAATTCATGATACTGGGCGTTTCAAAGAAGCAGCCTGTGAAGCTCTGGACGCTTATTGGATGCGTGGTATACCACATTCACACGTTTCAGTAGCATTGGTGGCAAAACATACACTTCTCAGGGGAAGCTTCTACATGGACTCTTGGGATCAGAGCTCTAACTCATACACACATACTTTCCTTTGAAAATGATCCTGCATATATAGCAAACAAAACACTGGATGAACACCTAGACGGTGAGCTCTGTACTAAATGATTTGAAAGCCAGTAGATGGAATGACTGAATGAGGAAACTACAAACGAGTCATCTCTTCAACTTGGTCAAACTGCTCATAGTCATACAAGTGAATGAAAAGTGGAGCCTGTTGTCATTCAATCTGTTGAAAAGAAAGAGAATAATACAACAAATTAGCAAATCTTATTTTCTTCATAAACATTATATTATTTCTGCACAGCTTTCTTACTGGCATGAATAGAATATCTGCAATAATCACTTGTCACAGTGAAATGGATCACATTCGATATCGATTCACATCTAGAATTGATCCATAGCGTTTGATACTATTGCTTGAGTGAATGCAACTTATGTGACTTCACCAAACTACAAACACGACTAACATAATAGTATTAAAAAACCTTGAGTGACATGAGCGTGAAGACTTAGTAGAGTTGCTCTCAAGAATCATGATACTATTCTCACTCAGCCATAGGACTGAATCGTACATTAACACCCCTGCAAAAAAACGGGAAAGGATAGAATAATAATAAAGGAACTTCAATAACTATATTCCTACTGTCAACATTCAACACTATGTTTTCTTTTCAACTGACTTTCATATTTGGTCTACTGTAACCTCTTCTGTGTTCATTTTATGCTAAACTATTGCCAACAGTAAAAATTACCATATGAGCTCTAATGAATTTTTTTACTTGCAAAGCTAGTGATAGAACCAAAGGCCAATATCTACATCAAACAGGAGGAATGGAATGGAAACTGTAAACAATTTGATGGAATAGCATTTCCGTGCTCCTATTCAGTCAAACGAACATTCCAAAGGATGTGATTTTTCTGAAAGTTTATTTCGGAAACTTGGAAGTGGATGACTGCAAACAATAAAACGAATAATATATTGATACATAATACGAATAATATACATGGTCATTCTTTTTCTATTCTGCCACAGCTAACTGACTGGAAGTCAGTTGTCGTAACTACTACTAACAGAAGACCCTCACCGATGAGTGAAGATATATAGGAAAATCCATAATAGATCTAAAAACCGTCAAAGATAAAATGGTCATGAAAAATACAGTGACAGTTTAGTTGGTATAAGAAACAGGATGATTATGAAAGCAAGCAACAATCATGGATAGGCCATGGAAGCCCTGGCTGTCAGAGTGTTGACTTGTATCCTTCATCTGAGGTTGTTAAAAGTGCGTGGTAAAATCCAGAGTTTGCAGCAGTGGTAACCTCCTGAGCAGACTGAAATCCAAAGGGTTTCCAGAATATCCTGACGATTTCCATCTACTAGGCTGTGGTGAGCTCAAGCAATACATACTCCAGAGGACAGAAGACAGACGTCTACTGCACTTAGGAGAAAGGGAATGTTGCTGCTCGCCTAGTACAGTGTAGAGCAACACCTCGTGATTCGATCTTTAAAGACTCCATACATATGAGAAAGACTGTATGAATAATCCTTCAGAAGCGCCTTCTCAGACCTCCTCCCATCATAAGCACAAGCATAATGAAAACACTGAGTTTTCATGGCTCACGCAAAATTAGACTCACTTATGACTTTGCTTGAGAAGAGTTGAATACTCATTGTTTAAGAGAATGACCCTTTCTTCTCTGAAGACTTGTGAATCATTCATAGGGTGTGGTGAATAAACTACTTAAGATCTAATCCATAAAATGCGATAGGCTAAGCACAGAGATGTTTTTCTCCTTTCTCAAAGGATGGAACATTTTGTATTTGCACTGACTTTATGTCTTGACTTCATGTACAATTAGATATTGATTTTTTTAGTTGACATACAATAGGACTAAAAATATCGATATAATACTGATAACTCATGTTGGTATGTGTGGTTGTCACATAGGATTCACAGGAGATTTAGATTCACAGTTGTCAACGTAAAGGATGAATGCTATTTAGCTTCTTCGTGACTCTAGACCACGAATGAAGAGTTTTCTCAACATATTTCACTGAGGGAAATACAAGGATGATAGGCATAATACTATGCTTCGACTCACGGATATCGAAGCATTGTTCACAATACAGATCTGATTTTCGAAATCAGGGTTCTTTCAGTGTCCTTGAACAGCATTTGTTTTTCTGGATACAGAAGAAAAAACTCATGAGTATCAAACTGGTTCCCAAAAACATGTGTATGAATTGTTATCTTCCTGAACAGGATCAAACCCACATCACTTCACTCCTGCACTGGTAGGCAGAGTATTTCTTATCAACTGCGCCACCTGGGAATCGACATACATTCAAGGACCACTGCCATCAGCTTCTACTGTTCATGACCAAACTAGGAGAAACAACATTGGAAGAAGGACTCATAAGGTACTCATAGAAGTACTCATAAGTCAAGAACCGTTCTACTGGTCCTCTCGTTATTACTGGGACAAGTCAGTTCTCCGATGATGATGGGTATAACTGAAAATTATTACAAATGCATGGGATGCGATGTCTACATGATAATGTGTTCCTCTTATACTATTGCTTCAGGGATGTCTACTTCCGCATGAACGACTGCACTACAAGGGATGCCTGCTATTCCAGCTCAAGCAACAGATAGTGAAGTGCAGATCATTGTCCTTTGTTGAAAATAATCAGCAGTTTGTCAACATAGGGAACATGCGGAGGAACCCTTGGATGGAACTCTAAAAACAGGTTGCCCTCTTTTGCCAGGCCCTGCGATAAAATACAAATCAGAAAAAGAAAAATAGCATCGTTTTGTCAGGACTTCCTCATCTTTTCTTTCCGGTAGCAGGAAGCAGACATTGAGGCAGAGGACTGCAGGATTTCATTGTGAACTAACGTTGGGTGGGTGGAGCTCATCATCTAGTAAGAATGTGGCTCACTAAAACGGAATTTCATTACTTCATGGACATAGAGTTCTAGAATCCTTCATTAAGGAATTCAATAAGCTATATTTCCTTACACCTTCACAATCTCTTGTTTACAAGAATGTCAATTGCTAGTCCAGCACTTATACAATGAGTGTTACAGGTAGTATGAGTGTATAAATGATGACGAGCAATGACAGGAAGTTTATTATTCTCTGTTGAATTCTTGATTTTTATATAATTTTTTATAATATCCTTACAGATGTAAATATTTTAGTGACATGTATAAATACACGTTGAGTAGTGCTATGATAACTCATAGTGTTGCCACAATAAATATCATGGTATTATGTGCTTTTCATATATTCCTTGGAGATTCTCTGCATTACACATCATCATAAGATATTTAATAGTTCCTAAACTGTACAGTAGGTCCTTGTGGCTTCTTTTATATATGGTAATGTATTGTTAATAATTCAAACAAAAACTGGTACACAAATATTCATAGTGACATTCACATAGCTCAAAGTAGAACTCATTCAAGTGTCCGTTGGTGGAGACTGAATATGCAACGCAAGGTATATTCAGAAGCTTGAACGGTATTCCACCATACAAAAAAGTACATTAAATGGTGCTGCCACTCTGCAAGACATTACACAAATGACTCCAAAACGAACACGTGGAAGAAATACATAGTTCGATTCCAATTCATGCTATGTACCAAAAGGATTGGAAAGGGGCTGAAAAAATGGATACACTTCCGTCATACTCACAACAGCATGATTCACACTGGCAAAAACAGAGAATCGAAGTGTCCATGCAGCCATTCCATAAACAAACTGTGGTATACACACAATGGAATCTGATTGCCGCCCTTCAAAGTCAGTAATTCTGACAATGCGACAATGTGGACAACTTATGGTCATAATTAAGTAAATAAACAACAAAAAAAGCAAACGTTCTGTGATTCCGCTCATATGAGATATCCAAACAAGTCAAATCTGTCAGAAATAGCAGAAAGTGATTCAGACCGATCGGAAAAGAGTTCATGTTTCATGACCTCAGTTTCCCTTGGAAAAACTGACTTCCCATCATATCTCCAAACCAATTAGACAAATAACTGGAAGCTATATCCAGTCAAATGAATGTAGACATAATGTTACAGTGTACACCAAACTCACTCAAACTCTCAACAGACAAAAGCAAAACTGTATCTGTGGCACCTCAGCTTAGCTTAAAACTGTATCTATCGGTACCTCACTTCTGCTTATAAAATTTAACAACAACAACAACACATAAAGCTATCCAAAAGGATAGAACACATATAACATCAACTTTAAAAAATTAGAAATTGAAACGAGTGAAAAACCTTATTCACAAACTTAAACACAAGCCACAGGAACTAATTTATAAAATAGATATCTGATAAAGGATTGTTCTCCAAATATACCAAAAATCTAGAACAATCTCATAAAATATGTATAACCTAAACACCTGGCCTACAAAAATATAAGATAGTAAATAAGCCTATCGAAAAGACTCAAAACGCACATAGCATTAGGAAATGACAAACTAAAATAACAGTGAGGTAGCACTGCACACCTATTAGATCCAGTCAACTCAAGAAAGGGGTAGGGCACAGCTTCTCCGGTGGCTCAGTGGTAAAGAATCTGCTGACAATGCAAGACACTGTAGTTCGTCCCTTACCCAAGATCCCACAACCACAGAGAAACATAGCTGGATTTTTCACAGCTAAACAAGGCTCACCTGTGGACCTGATCCTTCATGTCCAGCACTTACTAAACAGCTTTGAAAACATGTCAGACAAAAAGGATCGCATGATTATATACAACAGCTCGACTTGTAATCACTACAAACTTTCAATATCAGATGTCTTCAGTAGATGACAGTGTAAACAAATGGGGATACATGCAAAGTGAAGGGGAGCAAATGCTACCACAAAATATACCACCTCAGCATGAGGATTAGTTGGACCCAATTAACTTTTATTTTTTTTAGAGGACACATGATCATCTCTGAAACCCAAGTTCAAGACAGCTCTTCTGTGAGTCACATTTACCAGAGAAATCTCATTTCAAAGGAATCCTCTCTATATGCCAGATAGAAGGATGAGACACAGTCTTTTGAAACTCTTTTTTCTTTTCTATCGATAGGGAAAGCTAAGCCGTAAATCTGCACAGCCACCATACCCTTCCTTTCCTTTGGTTGTATTTTTTTAAATATTTGTTTCTGTTTTCATTTGGCTGCGCCAGGTCAACCTTCATTGAGGCAAGCCAGATATTTAGCTACAGCATGCAAATTCTCTGTTGTGGCATGGGAGATCTAGTTCTTGGATCAGGAAATGAACCTGGGCCTCCTTCTTTGGGAGTGTCCAGTCTCAGCCACTGGACCACCAGGAAGTGCCTGTTTTGTTTTCAGATGAAGATGGAATCTAAGGTGATATCTTGGGCCATTTCAGTCACTGACTCAGTTTCCTGAGTTTGTCCAAAGCACGCACAAGGTGCACATTATTAAACTGGTTTGCAAAACAAGAAAAGGTTGTCTGCTACAACACTGTATGCTTACAAATATCTAAATGGTAAATGGCATAGTATTGATTTTTCATTACTATGGGGGGAGAAAGAATGCAGGATTCATACATGTTACAACACGAATAAATATTCAAACCATCTTCAGTGAAAAAAAAATCCACATAGAAAAGGCCACCCAGAACCCTTATTCACCATGTCTGCTTTCAATCCATCAAGTTTGTCCAAATAACTGAAAATCTCAGTAACACTCTAAATAAAGAAAAAAGGATGAAGATGGAAACAAAAGATATATTCATACACTTGAACATTGCAAAGTGAAGTGGGGCGGTGGATTACATTATAACGTAGATACATATGATTTCCTGATTTTGGAGATTATGTGCTGGTTCTGCAGAAGGTACCCATTTGGATAAAACACATAGAGTCTTTTTAGATGATGTGGCAAATGCTAGCACTTGTTCCCATTGCTAGGCATTTTCTGTACATTTTAAATGACTGAAAGTATACTAGGTTTCAAACAACCATGTCAATACCACAAAAGAAATTTAGAGTAGACAGCAGGAAGCTTCTGATACAGGCAAGACTTACCAGACGAAGTTCAAGGGAAGCTGCGATGCTCACTGCCCTTGAAGGAGTCCACGTGGAATGAAGAAGTACTGTGGGAAGTCTCTTCGTAACCCCATGTCTTGGGTCCTCTGGATGACCTACTGCAGGAGAAACAGATGTTACAGATAAAACGTTCCACATCACTTCACAAAATGTTGTTAGACTACTTTCAGTAAAGCTGAATCATTTGGGATCAATTTACAATCATATAATAGACTACCATTTACAGTCCAAAAATCACTTGCATTTCTAGACACTCATAACAATCAGAAAAAAAAATTAAGAAACTCCCACTTAAAAAAACATCTAGCAACAAACTTAATCAAGAACATAAAAGACCAGTAGTCAGAAAACTAGAAAGCACTGATAAAGAAACCAAAGAAAACACAAATACACAGAAAACTATTCCACGCTCATGCACTGGAACAATGAGGAATTAAAAGGTCCATTCCAACCAAAGTCATCAACAAATACACGGACTGCAATCACAAAATAACATTCAATGGCATTTTTCACAGAAATAGAAATATTCCTCATATTAGACTGCTACTGTTGACCAGGACCTTAAACGGCCAAAAAGACTCTGAGAAAGAGGAACACAGCTGGAGGCATCTTCCTATCCCTCTTCAAACTACATCACGGAGCTGTAGTGACCACCACAGTGAGGAACTGGCAGGAACACAGACACATGGACTCCAGGAGAGAATAGAGAGCCCAGAAACGAACCCACATGTACATGGTCAGTTCCTGAAAATCAAACCAGGAACGAGCGAAGAGGAAAGGACAGTCTTCTCAAGAAACAGTGACAGGAAAACGGCCACCTACACGGAAGAACATCAGTGTTCATCCTCTACATCATCTAACGCAAATCGAACTGAAAACCCACCGCTTTGCACACGGAGCTCTTTCCCCCTGAGTCCTCCGAGATGGACCTCCAGTCAGCCCTCAGCTGGACACAGGAAACGTCTACTCCGTCCTCATTTTTCGCTCTTGCAGCGCCTCCCTGCTGGTGGGCACTGAGGCAACCCTGCTCCTCTCAGCCTGGATGCAGCCCTGTTATCCAGAAGCCTGAGCCCTGATGGTCCTGAGGAGACAAAGCTCCCGCCAGCTGCTCACGGGGCAGAGCCTAAAGGCAAAGCGTCCTGCGCGCCGCGGGTCAGAGGGGGCTTTGGCGCCCCCCTGCGGGCCACAGGAGAAGAGCGGGCAGCCCGGCGCTCACAGACCTCAGAGGGCTCACCCAGAAGCAGCTCTGCTGCGAGCACTCAGACTGGAAGCCCAAACTGAAATGGAGCAGAATAGCTCCATGACCCTCCGCAAAACATGGCTAAGGAACAATCAGAGCCTGTATGGAATGCAGCCATAAAAAGGAACACATGTGAGTTTGTTCTAATAAAGGGGAGGGAAGTCAGTCAAAGAGAGAAAAACATGGAATCTAGAAGGATGGTACTGACGAGTCTGTTCACAGAGCAGCAATGGAGGTGCAGACATAGAGAACAGACTTACAGACGAGGGTGGGGAACAAGAGGGAGAGGGTGAGATGAATGGAGAGAGCAGCATGGATGCAGGTACACCAACCTTTGTAAATAGACAACCAATGGGAATTTGCTGTATGATTCAGGGAACTCAAACTGGGGCTCAGTAGTAACCTAGAGAGGTGGGAATGCGTGCGAGGTGGGAGGGAGATTCCAGAGCAAGAGGACATAGGTACACCTATGGTCAATTCATGTGGATGTATGACAAATCAAACCAATATTGTAAAGCAATGATCAATCAACTAAAAAGAAATAACTGTTTAAAAAAATATGAACATACACACAAACTTTGCAACAAGGTAACTCCATTTTAAAAACTATTGAAATTTTAGAAAACTACAAACGTTCTACATGACCTTCGGTCTGGTGATCAGGTCTAACATACACAAAACAAGCCAACTTACCCAATTATGAATACAAATGAGTTAACACATTGCCTTTTATCATTTCATACATTTACCCTGTGGAGGACCTTACTCGAGAGAACCAAAAAGAAACTGCTAAATGAACCACGGACCACCCACCCTGGCCAGGCAACAGAGAAAAGAAAACACTTGCAGGAGTCATCTCACAACAGGAGGTCCTGGGAAGGAACAAGGAACGAACAAGCTACCACCAACCAGAATTCTGGAGAGGTCAGGAGATGGGAGGCTCCAGTTCAGAGGTCCTACCAACCTCCCAGGATGCACTTCGCTGGAATCCATCTCGGCTGAGTGATGCGTGTGCCCCCAAGAAGGATCCCAATTCAGAATGCCTGGCAAGAGACAAACCAGAAATGAACCCGATGACCATAAAACCTGAGAGTGCGAGCCACGTGACAGAGTGGTTCTCTCCGTTTCCCTCACCCTCCTGCCCTCCACCCCGGCAGCCCTTCCCAATGAAGCCTCTCGCTTGGACAGCACTCCTCTCCTCAGACAACTCATTGCCCAGTGTCAGACAAGAACTCACTCTCAAGCCCTGGAAGGGAACCCCCTTCCTTCATCAAAAGCAATATCCAGGAGAAAAGAGCTTCAAACGCTATCTTGCAGAGAAGGAAATCAGACAAGGCAATGGCAGCCCGCTCCAGTACCATTGCCTGGAGAATCCCACGGACAGAGGAGCCTGGTAGGCTGCAACCCCGGGGTCACTAAGAGTCGGACACGACTTCACTGAGTGACTTCACTTTCACTTTTCACTTTCATGTACTGGAGGAGGACATGGCAACCCACTCCAGTGTTCTTGCCTGGAGAATCCCAGGGACAGAGGAGCCTGGTAGGCTGCTGTCTATGGGGTCGCGCAGAGTCAGGCACGACTGAAGCGACGTGGCAGCAGCAGCAGAGAAGGAAATGGCACCACCTGCAGTACTCTGGTCTCAGAAATCCTAGGGACAGAGGAGCTTGGTGGGCTACAGTCCAAAAGCAGGGCATTTCTGACGGGAGGAAACAGTCCCAGGGAAGCTGAGCTGCTCACCAAAGGCCCAGAGCTTTGGATAGCACACCAGAGCTGTGGCTGAGGATTCCCAGCTGCCATGCCTCTTGATCCTGGCCTCTTTCACTAGATACGTGTGTGGAAAACTAGAATCTCAAATATGCCCTGGTGGTTCCATAGTCAAGAATCCACCTGCCAGTGCTGGAGATGCATGTGCGATCCCTAGGATGGGAAGATGCCACATCCTATGGAGCCCGTGTGCCACAACTGCCGAGCCTGTGCTCTAGATCCTGGAAGCCACG
>NW_017205046.1:0-5430 GCF_001704415.2 Capra hircus
CATGCACATGCGCTTACCTCCCGAGCTGTAGCTGCAGTATCTCGCTTCCCTTCTTGTGGAGTAAGGATCAGGGGCTTTCCCTCGAGTCTTTCCACGAGGCTTTCCCACGAGGCTTTCCCAAAGGGCTGTCCCACATGCCACCGTTGTGTGAGTCGATCCTCGGCTTGAGAGCCAAGTTAATGCAGGGAAAGCAGGTTTCCGTGAAATGGACTGAGACATGTGGGGGACTCTGGGAATGGTGGCACCACCCTGGAGTTCCTCTCTCCTTTCCTGTGGAGAGCGACTCCCCTTGAGACGCTATGGGAACGCGGGAATTCTTTCCCGACAACGCAGGGAAAGGATCCCTCCTCTCGAGCTAGGAGACGGAAATGGGGCTCCTCTGGATGTGGGCAGGCCTCTCGTGCTTCCTCTCGAGTGGAGACAGGTATGTCAGGGAACTTCTTGAGTTGCAGCAAGGACGTGAAGGGACCCTTTGGAAGTTTCAGAGGTTAGGTGTGATTAGCCTCGAGACGTCTCAGCGGAAATGGGCCTCATCTCTCCTGGAGGGAGAACCTTCTGGATTTTCTCGAGTTGCGGCAGGTGCTCTCGACTTACGACGGGGACCTCAGGGACCCGCTCTTGTGGCCTCAGGAAAGGCCAGTGCGTGTTGCTCGGGGGCCTCTCGGGATTCCTCTCCCGTCGATGCCCGGGCCTAAGATCTTGTGTGGAGTCAGTGCCGGAACCTGAGGATTCCTCTCCAGTGCTGACATGGATCTTGGTACTAATGGAGTCTCCCTAGTGGAGGCAGTCCTCGTCTCGAGTGGGGCATGCACGTGCGATTTCCTCCCGAGCTGAAGCAGCAGTGTCACGCTTCCCTTCGCGTGGATCAAGGGATCTGTGTCTTTCCCTCGAGGCTTTCCCACGAGGCCTTCCCACAGGGCTGTGCCACGTGCCACCGTGGTGTGAGTCGATCCTCGGCTTGAATGTCGAGGCAGTGCAGGGAAAACAGGTTTCCCTGGAATGGAATGAGACATCCGGGGGACTCTGGAATGGTGGCACGACCCTGCAGTTCCTCTCCCCTTTCCTTTGGAGAGCGCCTCCTCTTGAGATGCGATGGGAATGCCGGGAATTCTTTCCCGACCAAGTAGGGAAAGGATCCCTCATCTCGAGCTACGAGCCGGAAACGGAGCTCCTCTGGATGTGGCCGGGACCCTCGTGCTTCCTCTTGAGTGGAGACGGGTATGTCGGGGAACTTCTTGAGTTGCAGCATGACTGTGAAAGACTCTTTAGAAGTTCCAGAGTTCACGTGTGATTAGCCTCGAGACACATCAGTGGAAACGGGCCTCATCTCACCTGCAGGGGAGAACCTCCTGGATTTTACCGAGTTGCGGCAGGTGCTCTCGACTTACGACGGGGACCTCATGGACCCGCTCTGGTTACCTCAGGAAAGGCCAGTCCCCATGTGAGTTGCTAGAGGTCCTGTCGCTATTCCTCTCCCGTCGATGCCAGGGCCTAAGACCTTGTGTGGAGTCGGGGCCGGAACCTGAGGATTCCTCTCCAGGGCTGACATGCATCTTGGGGTATTTCTGGAGTCTCCCCAGGGGAGTCAGTTCTCGTCTCGAGTAGGGGCATGCACGTGCGCTTTCCTCCCGTGCTGTAGCAGCAGTGTCACGCTTCCCGTCGCGTGGATTAAGGGATCTGTGGCTTTCCCTCGAGGCTTTCCACGAGGCTTTCCCACAGGGTTGTCACACGTGCCACCAGGTGTGAGTCGATCCTCAGCGTGAAAGTCGAAGCAGTGCAGGGAAAACAGGATCCTCTGGAATGGACTGAGACATCTGGGGGACTCTTGGAATGGTGGCACGACCCATGAGTTCCTCTCGCCTTTCCTGTGCAGCGCGCCTCCTCTTGAGATGCGTCGAAACGTCGGGAATTCTTTCCCGAGGAAGCAGGGAAGGATCCCTCATCTCGAGCTTGGAGGAGGAAACGGAGCTCCTCTGCGGTTGCCGGACCCTCGTGCTTCCTCTGGAGTGGAGACGGGTATGTCGGGGAACTTCTTGAGTTTTAGCAAGGGTTTTTAGGACACTTTGGAAGTTCCAGAGTTTAGTTGATTACTCTCGAGACGCCGCAGAGAAAATGGGCCTCATCTCGACTGGAGCAGAGAACCTCCTGGATTTTCTCGAGTTGCGGCAGGTACTCTCGACATACGACCGTGACCTCAGGGACAGTGTAGCAGATGTGTCACGCTTCCGTCCGGGGATCAAGGGATCTGTGGCTTTCCCTCGAGGCTTTCTCACAGGGCTGTCCCACATGCCACCATGGTGTGAGTGGATCCTCGGCGTGAAAGTCGAGCAGTGCTGGGAAAACGGGTTCCTCTGAAATGGACTGAGATCTGGGGGACTCTTGAAATGGTGGCACGACCCTGGAGTTCCTCTTGCCTTTCCTATGAGCTTGCTCTTGAGATGCCATGGGAACGCCGAAAAATCTTTCCTGACTAAGCAGGATAGGATCCTTCATCTCGGAAACGGGGTTCCTCTGAATGTGGGCGGGACCCTCGTGCTTCCTCTCGTGTGGAGACGGGTATGTCGGGGAACTTCTTGAGTTGCAGCAAGGACCCTTTTTAATTTCCAGAGGTTAGGTGTGATGAGCCTCCAGACACCTCAGAGGAATGGGCCTCATCCCGCCTGGGGGGGAGAACCTCCTGGATTTTACCCAGTTGCGGCAGGTGCTCTCGAGTTACGACGGGTCCTCAGGGACCGCTCTGGTGGCCTCAGGAAAGGCCAGTCCCATGCGAGTTACCAGGGGGCCTTTAGGGATTCCTCTCCATCGATGCCGGTGCCTAAGACCTTGTGTGGAGTCGGGGCCAGACCCTGAGATGCCTCTCCAGTGCTGACATGAATCTTTCCGTACTTCTGGAGTCTCACCAGGGGGAGTCATCTCATCTGTGTGGGGCATGCACCTGCCATTTCCTCACGACCTGCAGCAGCAGTGTCACGCTTGCCGACGTGTGGATAAGGATCTGTCGCTTTCCATTGAGGCTTTCCCACGAGGCTTTCCAACAGGGCTGTCCCACGTGCCACGGTGGTGTGAGTCGATCCTCGGCGTGAACGTCGAGGCAGTGCAGGGAAAACAGTTTCTTCTGGAATGGACTTAGACATCTGGGGGACTCTTGGAATGCTGGCAAGGCCCTGGAGTTCCTCTCGTCTTTCCTGTGGAGAGCGCCTCCTCTTGAGATGCGACGGGAAGGCCGGGAATTCTTTCCCGACGACGAAGGGAAAGGATCCCTCTTCTCGAGCTACGAGGCGGAAACGGGGCTCCGCTGGATATGGGCGGGAACCTCGTCCTTCCTCTCGAGTGGATATGGGTATGTCGGAGAACTTCTTGACTTGCAGCAAGGGTGTGAAGGACCCTTTGGAAGTTCCAGAGGTTAGGTGTGATTAGCCTCGAGACGCCTCAGCGGAAATGGGCCTCATCTCGCCTGGAGGGAGAACCTCCTGGATTTTCTCGAGTTGCGGCAGGTGCTCTCGAGTTACGACGGAGACCTCAGGACCCCTCTGGTGACCTCAGGAAAGGCCAGTCCCCATGCGAGGTGCTAGGGGGCCTCTCAGGATTCCTCTCCGGTCGATGCCGGGGCCTAAGACCTTGTGTGGAGTCGGGACCAGAACCTGAGGATTCCTCTCCAGTGCTGACATGGATCTTGGCGTACTTCTGGAGTCTCCCAAGCTTGCGTCAGTCCTCGGCTCGAGTGGGTCATGCACGTGCGCTTTCCTCCGAGCGGTAGCAGCAGTGTCACGCTTCCCTTCTCGTGGATCAAGGAATCTGTGGCTTTCCCTGGAGTCTTTCCCATTAGGCTTTCCCACAAGGCTATTCACTTGCCACCATGGTGTGAGTCGATCCTCGGCGTGAAAGTCGAACCAGTGCAGGGAAAACAGGAACCTCCTTCCCCACAGTAGGGGATACACTGTCCCCTTGGGCGGGTATCTCCAGGGCACTCGCGCTGGGGGGTTGCCCGCGGAGGTGCGGGCCTCAGGCTCCACGTGAGAAAAGCCCAAATGGCATTTAGCTGCCAGTCCAGACGCTGGCCCCTCAGGTCTCTGGCCGGAGCCTTGGGCTCCAGGCAACTCAAAACCCTCGGGGTGGCACTCTGGGAATGCTGTAGGGAAAGGATGCCAAGAGCCCACGGAGGAGTTGGGGAGGGGGCATGGGGAAACGGAGGCGAGAGGACAGCGAGGGATCTAGGTGGAGGCGCTGGAGAGAGCGTCTGGTGTCCCGGAATGCCTCGGAGAGCCAGGGGACAGTCGAGGACCAGGGACCTGTGGAATGTGAAAAGGCGGGAAATCTCAGAGCAAGGCAGGCTGGGAAAGGGGGCGTTGGTGGCCAATTCAAAGGGACCTAGGGGCGTTTCCTGGGCGGTGTGAGTTCCCTTGGCACTGCTGAGGGCCCCTGATTGATCCACTCGGGTTGAACCCACCCCCGCTGCGAGGGGAGGGCCACAAACCAAAGCCCGAACTGCCCGCCCACCCCAACGGGGATCTTGGCCGGTCCAGGGCACAGCCGTGCCGGGAAAAGCCCACTCGCTCCACGGGACTCCGTCCAGGGTCTCTGCTTGGAAAAAGAGGCCAGGGCGGCCCCTCCATCTACCCACCCAAACCCTATTGACGTCAATGGTGGCGGAGACGCCTCCCGTTCTCCAGAGTCCTGAGCTGCTGGGTCCCGCCCACTCGGCCAGCAGTCTGCAGCGTGCCCGTGTGCCTCTCCCACCATGGCTTCGTCCGGCTCCTCCAGCACCTCAAGCGGTACGTTTGCCCTCGGTCCCTGTGGTCGGATCACATCTCAGGGGATTTGCGGGTGGCCTGGGCAAGGGCTCTCGGCCAATGTGTTGACCCCCTCCCACCGAGAACGGCTGGACCCATCGGCCAGGCCCGGGGTTCCGAGCGTCAGGTGTGCCCAAATTCGGAGGGCGTGGCATCGTTCGTTCATCTTGCTCCTTTGGCAACACAGGCTTCTCCGTTCTCTTTTCTGGGGAAGACAGTGTTGTTTCAGGGGGCGTGCTGCGGGGGCGGGGGCCGGGGTTGGGGGGGTGGTGGGACGCGGTGCTTTGCTGGGATGAGGCCCTTTATCCTCACATCTTCATGTGGGAATGGAGTCGGGGAGCTCTGTGGCCTTGCTGCCTTCAGTGGCTTCCTCTGCACAGGGGCCTAGTGGCTTCTGCCTTTTTGTCAGGCGTTACGGTTTGGGCGTCGCTTTGGTGGCCTTGGCCTTAGCCTTGGCCTGGGCCTTGGCCTTGCCCTTGGCGTTGCTGTTGCCCTTGCCTTGGTCTTGGCTTGGCCTTGCCCTGCCTTGAACTTGAACTTGACCTTGAACTTGGACCTTGGACTTGAACTTGAACTTGCTTGACCTTGACTTGAACTTGAACTTGGGCTTGACCTTGAACTTTCAACTTGACTTGACCTT
>NW_017205047.1:0-5430 GCF_001704415.2 Capra hircus
CTCAGTGGAAATGGGCCTCATCTCGCCTGGAGGGGAGAACCTCCTGGATTTTCTCGAGTTGCGCAGGTGCTCTCGACTTACGACGGGGACCTCAGGGACCCGCTCTGGTGGCCTCAGGAAAGGCCAGTCCCCATGCGAGTTGCAGGGGGCCTCTCGGGATTCCTCTCCCGTCGATGCGGGCCTAAGACCTTGTGTGGAGTCGGTGCCGGAACCTGAGGATTCCTCTCCAGTGCTGACATGATCTTGGGTACTTCTGGAGTCTCCCCAGGGAGTCAGTCCTCGTCTCGAGTGGGGGCATGCACGTGCGCTTTCCTCCCGAGCTGTAGCAGCAGTGTCACGCATCCTTCGCCTGGATCAAGGGATCTGTGGCTTTCCCTCGAGGCTTTCCCACGAGGCTTTCCCACGAGGTTTTCCCACAGGATGTCCCACGTGCCACCGTGGTGTGAGTCCATTCTCGGCTAGAAAGTCGAGACAGTGCAGGGAAAACAGGTTTCCCTGGAATGGACTGAGACATCTGGGGGACTCTGGGAATGGTGGCACGACCCTGGAGTTCCTCTCGCCATTCCTGTAGAGAGCGCCTCCTCGTGAGATGTGACGGGAACGCCCGGAATTCTTTCCCGACCACGCAGGGAAAGGATCCCTCCTCTCGAGCTAGGAGGCGGAAACGGGTCTCTGCTGGATGTGGGCGGGAATCTCGTGCTTACTCTCGAGTGGAGACGGGTATGTCGGGAACTTCCTGAGTTGCGGCAAGGGTGTGAAGGACCCTTTGGAAGTTCCAGAGGTTAGGTGTAATTAGCCTCGAGACGCCTCAGTGGAAATGGGCCTCATCTCGCCTGGAGGGGAGAACCCCTGGATTTTCTCGAGTTGCGGCAGGTGCTCTCGACTTACGACGGGGACCTCAGGGACCCGTTCTGCTGGCCTCAGGAAAGGCCAGTCCCCATGTGAGTAGCTCAGGGGCCTCTCGGGATTCCTCTCCCCTTGATGTCGGAGACTAAGGTCTTGTGTGGAGTCGGTGCTGTAACCTGAGGATTCCTCTCCAGTGCTGACATAGATCTTGGGTACTTCTGGAGTCTCCCCAGGGCAGTCAGTCCTCTACTCGAGTGGGGGCATGCACGTGCGCTTTCCTCCCGAGCTGTAGCAGCAGTGTCACGCTTCCCTTCGCGTGGATCAAGGGATCTGTGGCTTTCCCTCGACGCTTTCCCAAGAGGCTTTTCCACGAGGCTTTCCACAGGGCTGTCCCACGTGCCACCGTGGTGTGAGTCGATCCTCGGCTTGAAAGTCGACGCAATGCAGGGAAAACAGGTTTCTCTGGAATGGACTGAGACATCTGGGGGACTCTGGGAATGGTGGCAAGACCCTGGAGTTCCTCTCGCCTATCCAGTGGAGAGAGCGCCTCCTCTTGAGATGCGACGGAACGCCGGGAATTCTTTCCCGACCACGCAGGGAAAGGATCCCTCCGCTCGAGGTATGAGGCGGAAACGGGGCTGCTCTGGATTTGGGCGGGACTCTCGTGCTTCCTCTCGAGTGGAGACGGGTATGTCGGGGAACTTCTTGAGTTGCAGCAAGGGTGTGAAGGACCCTTCGGAAGTTCGAGAGGTTAGGTGTGATTAGCCTCGAGACGCCTCAGCAGAAATGGGCCTCATCTCGCCTGGAGGGGAGAACCTCCTGGATTTTCTCGAGTTGCGCAGGTGCTCTCGACTTACGACTGGGACCTCAGGGACCCGCTCTGGTGGCCTCAGGAAAGGCCAGTCCCCATGCAGTTGCTCGGGGCCTCTCGGGATTCCTCTCCCGTCGATGCCGGGCCCTGGGACCTTGTGTGGAGTCTGTGTCGGATCCTGAGGATTCCTCTCCAGTGCTGACATGGATCTTGGGTACTTCTGGAGTCTCCCAGGGGAGTCATTCCTCGTCGCGAGTGGAGATATGCACGTGGGTTTTCCACCCGAGCTGTAGCAGCAGTGTCAAGCTTCCCTTCGCGTGGATCATGGGATCTGTGCTTTCCCTCGAGGCTTTCTCAGGAGACTTTCCCACGAGGCTTTCCCACAGGGCTGTCCCACATGCCACCGTGGTGTGAGTCGATCCTCAGCTTGAAAGTCGAGGCAGTGTAGGGAAAAATGGTTTCTGTGGAATGGAATGAGACATCTGGGGGAGTGTGGGAACGGTGGCACGAACCTGGAGTTCCTCTCCCGTTTCAAGTGGAGAGCGCCTCCTCTTGAGATGCGACGGAAACGCCGGGAATACTTTCCAGACCACGCAAGGAAAGGATCCCTCCTCTAGAGCTATGAGGCGGAAACGGGGCTCCTCTGTATGTGGGCGGGACTCTCGTCCTTCTTCTCGAGTGGAGTCGGGTATGACGGGGAACTTCTTGAGTTGCAGCAAGGGTGTGAAGGACCCGTGGGAAATTCCAGCGTTTAATTGTGATTAGCCTTGAGGAGCCTCATCGGAAAAGGGCCTCATCTCGCCTGGAGGGGAGAACCTAATGGATTTTCTCGAGTTGCGGCAGGTGCTCTCGACTTACGACTGGGACCTCAGGGACCCGCTCTGGTGGCCTCAGGAAAGGCCAGTCCCCATGCGAGTTGCTCGGGGGCCTCTCGGGATTCCTCTCCCGTCGATGCCGGGGCCTAAGACCTTGTGTGGAATCAGTGCCGGAACCTGAGGATTCCTCTCCAGTGCTGACATGGATCTTGGGGTACTTCTGGAGTCTCCCCAGGGGAGTCAGTCCTCCTCTCGAGTGGGGCATGCACGTGCGCTTTCCTCTCGAGTTGTAGCAGCACTGTCGCGCTTCCATTCGCGTGGATCAAAGGGATCTGTGGCTTTCCCTCGAGGCTTTCCCACGAGGCTTTCCCACAGGGCTGTCCAACGTGCCACCGTGGTGTGAGTCGATCTTCAGATTGAAAGTCGACGCAGTGCTGGGAAAACAGGTTTCCCTGGAACGGACGGAGACATCTGGGGGACTCTGGGAATGGTGGCACGACCCTGGAGTTCCTATCGCCTTTCCTGTTGAGAGAGCCTCCTCTTGAGATGCGACGGAAATGCCGGGAATTCTTTCCCGACCACGCAGGGAAAGGATCCCTCCCCTCGAGCTAGGAGGAGGAAACAGGGCTCCTCTGGATGTGGGCGGGATTCTCGTGCTTCCTCTCGAGTGGAGACGGGTATGTCGGGGAACTTCTTGAGTTGCGGCAAGGGTGTGAAGGACCCTTTGGAAGTTCCAGAGGTTAGGTGTAATTAGCCTCGAGACGCCTCAGTGGAAATGGGCCTCATCTCGCCTGGAGGGGAGAACCTCCTGGATTTTCTAGAGTTGCGGCAGGTGCTCTCAACTTACGACGGGGACCTCAGGGACCCGCTCTGGTGGCCTCAGGAAAGGCCAGTCCCCATGCGAGTTGCTCGGGGGCCTCTCGGGATTCCTCTCCCGTCGATGCCAGGGCCTAAGATCTTGTGTGGAGTCGGTGCCGGAACCTGAGGATTCCTCTCCAGTGCTGACATGGATCTTGGGGTACTTCTGGAGTCTCCCCAGGGCAGTCAGTCCTCTACTCGAGTGGGGGCATACACGTGCGGCTTTCCTCCCGAGCTGTAGCAACAGTGTCACGCTTCCTTCGCGTGTATCAACTGATCTGTGGCTTTCCCTCGAGGCTTTTCGCAAGAGGCTTTCCCACGAGGCTTTCCCACAGGGCTGTCCCACGTGCCACTGTGGTGTGAGTCGATCCTCGGCTTGAAAGTCGAGGCAGTGCAGGGAATACAGGTTTCCCTGGAATGGACTGAGACATCTGGGGGACTCTGGGAATGGGGGCACGACTCTGGAGTTCCTCTCGTTTTTCCTCTGGAGAGCGCCTCCTCTTGATGTGGGACGGGAATGCCGCGAATTCTTTCCCGACCACGCAGGGAAAGGATCAAACCTCTCGAGCAATGAGGAGGAAACGTGGCTCCTCTGGATGTGGGCGGGACTTTCCTGCTTCCTCTCGAGTGGAGACGGGTATGTCGGGGAACTTCTTGAGTTGCAGGCAAGGGTGTGAAGGACCCTTTGGAAGTTCCATAGGTTAGGTTTGATTAGCCTCGAGACGTCTCAGTGGAAATGGGCCTCATCTCGCCTGGAGGGGAGAACCTCCTGGATTTTCTCGAGTTGCGACAGGTGCTCTCGACTTACGACGGGGACCTCAGGGACCCGCTCTGGTGGCCTCAGAAAAGGCCAGTCCCCATGCGAGTTGCACGGGTGCCTCTCGGGTTTCCTCTCCCGTCGATGCCGGGGCCTAAGACCTTGTGTGGCTTCGGTGCCGGAATCTGAGGATTCCTCTTCAGTGCTGACATGCTTCTTGGGTACTTCTGGAGTCTCCCCAGGGGAGTCAGTCCTCGTCTCGAGTGGGGGCATGCACGTGCGCTTTCCTCCCGAGCTGTAGCAGCAGTGTCACGCATCCCTTCGCCTGGATCAAGGGATCTGTGGCTTTCCCTCGAGGCTTTCCCACGAGGCTTTCCCACGAGGTTTTCCCACAGGGATGTCCCACGTGCCACCGTGGTGTGAGTCCATTCTCGGCTAGAAAGTCGAGACAGTGCAGGGAAAACAGGTTTCCCTGGAATGGACTGAGACATCTGGGGGACTCTGGGAATGGTGGCACGACCCTGGAGTTCCTCTCGCCATTCCTGTAGAGAGCGCCTCCTCGTGAGATGTGACCGGAACGCCGGGAATTCTTTCCCGACCACGCAGGAAAGGATCCCTCCTCTCGAGCTAGGAGGCGGAAAACGGTCTCTGCTGGATGTGGGCGGGAATCTCGTGCTTACTCTCGAGTGGAGACGGGTATGTCGGGGAACTTCCTGAGTTGCGGCAAGGGTGTGAAGGACCCTTTGGAAGTTCCAGAGGTTAGGTGTAATTAGCCTCGAGACGCCTCAGTGGAAATGGGCCTCATCTCGCCTGGAGGGAGAACCCCCTGGATTTTCTCGAGTTGCGGCAGGTGCTCTCGACTTACGACGGGGACCTCAGGGACCCGTTCTGCTGGCCTCAGGAAAGGCCAGTCCCCATGTGAGTAGCTCAGGGGCCTCTCTCGGATTCCTCCCCTTGATGTCGGAGACTAAGGTCTTGTGTGGAGTCGGTGCTGTAACCTGAGGATTCCTCTCCAGTGCTGACATAGATCTTGGGGTACTTCTGGAGTCTCCCCAGGGCAGTCAGTCCTTCTACTCGAGTGGGGGCATGCACGTGCGCTTTCCTCCCGAGCTGTAGCAGCAGTGTCACGCTTCCCTTCGCGTGGATCAACGGATCTGTGGCTTTCCCTCGACGCTTTCCCAAGAGGCTTTTCCACGAGGCTTTCCACAGGGCTGTCCCACGTGCCACCGTGGTGTGAGTCGATCCTCGGCTTGAAAGTCGACGCAATGCAGGGAAAAACAGGTTTCTCTGGAATGGACTGAGACATCTCTGGGGACTCTGGAATGGTGGCAAGACCCTGGGTT
>NW_017205048.1:0-5430 GCF_001704415.2 Capra hircus
GGATTTCCCAACGACTTTCCAAAGGACTGTCCCCGTGCCACCGTGTTGTGAGTTGATCCTCGGCTTGAAAGTCGAACAGTGCAGGGAAAACAGGTTTCCCTGGATGGACTGAGACATCTGGGGATTCTGGGAATGTGCCTCGATCCCTGGAGTTCCTCTCGCCTTTCCTGTGGAGAGCGCCTCCTCTTGAGATGATGGCTACGACGGAACGCCTCTTTCCCGACCCGCAGGGAAAGGATCCTCCTCTCGAGCTAGGAGGCGGAAACGGGGCTCCTCTGGATGTGGGCGGGACTCTCGTGCTTCCTCTCGAGTGGAGACGGGTATGTCGGGGAACTTCTTGAGTTGCAGCAAGGGTGTGAAGGAACCCTTTCGAAGTTCCAGAGCTTAGGTGTGATTAGCCTCGAGACGCCTAGCGGAAATGGCCTCATCTCGCCTGGAGGGGAGAACCTCCTGGATTTTCTCGAGTTGCGGCAGGTGCTCTCGACTTACGACGGGGACCTCAGGGACCCTCTCTGGTGGCCTCAGGAAAGGCCAGTCCCCATGCGAGGTGCTCGGGGGCCTCTCGGGATTCCTCTCCCGTCGATGCCGGGCCTAAGACCTTGCTTGGAGTCGGTGCCGGAACGTGAGGATTCCTCTCCAGTGCTGACATGGATCTTGGGCTACTTCTGTAGTCTCCCCAGGGGAGTCAGTCCTCGTCTCGAGTGGGGGCATGCACGTGCGCTTTCCTCCCGAGCTGTAGCAGCAGTGTCAAGCTTCCCTTCGAGTCGAACGAGGGATCTGCGGCTTTCCCTCGAGGCTTTCCCCGAGTCTTTCCCACGAGGCTTTCCCACAGGGCTGTCCCACGTGCCACCGTGGTGTGAGTCGATCCTCGGCTTGAAAGTAGAGGCAGTGCAGGGAAAACAGTTTCCCTGGAATGGACTGAGACATCTGGGGCACTCTGGGAATGGTGGCACGACCCTGGAGTTCCTCTCGCCTTTCCTGTGGAGAGCGCCTCCTCTTGAGAAGCGACGCGAACGCTGGGAATTCTTCCCGACCACGCAGGGAAAGGATCCCTCCTCTCGAGCTAGGAGGCGGAAACGGGGCTCCTCTGGATGTGGGCGGGACTCTCGTGCTTCCTCTCGAGTGTAGACGGGTATGTCGGGGATCTTCTTGAGTTGCAGCAAGGGTGTGAAGTCGCTTTGGGAGCTCCAGAGGTTAGGTGTGATTAGCCTCGAGATGCCTCAGTGGAAATGGCACTCATCTCGCCTGGAGGGGAGAACCTCCTGGATGTTCTCGAGTTGCGGCAGGTGCTCTCGACTTACGACGGGGACCTCAGGGACCCACTCTGGTGGGCTCTGGAAAGGCCAGTCCCCATGCGAGTTGTTCGGGGGCCTCTCGGGATTCCTCTCCCGTCGATGCCGGGGCCTAAGATCTTGTGTGGAGCCGGTGCCGGAACCTGAGTATTCCTCTCCAGTGCTGACGTGGATCTGGGGGGACTTCTGGAGTCTCCCCAGTAGGAGTCAGTCCTCGTCTCGAGTGGGGGCATGCACGTGCGCTTTCCTTCCGAGCTGTAGCAGCAGTGTCATGCTTCCCTTCGCGTGGATCAAGGGATCTGTGGCTTTCCCTCGAGGCTTTCCCACGAGGCTTTCCCACGAGGCTTTCCCACAGGGCTGTCCCACGTGTCACCGTGGTGTGAGTCGATCCTCGGCTTGAAAGTCGGACGCAGTGCAGGGAAAACAGGTTTTCCTGGAATCGACAGAGACATCTGGGGGACTCTGGGAATGGTGGCATGACCCTGGAGTTCCTCTCGCCTTTCCTGTGGAGAGCGCCTCCTCTTGGAATGCGACGGGAGGGCCGGGAATTCTTTCCCGACCACGCAGGGAAAGGATCCCTCCTCTATAGCTAGGAGGGGGAAACGGGGCTCCTCTGGATGTGGGCGGGACTCTCGTGCTTCGTCTCGAGTGGAGCACGGGTATGTCGGGGAACTTCTTGAGTTGCAGCAAGGGTGTGAAGGACCCTTTGGAAGATCCAGACGTTAGATGTGATTAGCCTTGAGACGCCTCAGCGGAAATGGGCCTCATCTCGCCTGGAGGGGAGAATCTCCTGGATTTTCTCTAGTTGCGGCAGGTGCTTTCGACTTACGATGGGGACCTCAGAGACCCGCTCTGGTTGCCTCAGGAGAGGCCAGTCCCCATGCGAGTTGTTCGGGGGCCTCTCGGGATTCCTCTCCCCTCGATGCCGGGGCCTAAGACCTTGAGTGGAGTCGGTGCCGAAACCTGTGGATTCCTCTCCAGTGCTGACATGGAACTTGGGGTACTTCTGGAGCCTCCCAGGGGAGTCAGTCCTCGTCTCGAGTGGGGGCATGCAGGTGCTCTTTCCTCCCGAGCTGTAGCAGCAGTGTCACGCTTCCCTTCGCGTGGATCAAGGCATCAGGGGCTTTCCCTTGAGGCTTTCCCACAGGACTGTCCCACGTGCCACCGTGGCGTGAGTCGATCCTCGGCTTCAAAGTCGAGGCAGTGCAGGGAAAACAGGTTTCCCTGGAATGGACTGAGACATCTGGGGGACTCTGCGAATGTGGCACGACCCTGGAGTTCCTCTCACCTTTCCTGTGGAGAGCGCCTCCTCTTGACTTGCGATGGGAATGCCGGGAATTCTATCCCGAACACGCAGGGAAAGGATCCCTCCTCTCGAGCTAGGAGGCGGAAACGGGGCTCCTCTGGATGTGGGCGGGACTCTCGTGCTTCCTCTCGAGTGCAGACGGGTATGTCAGGGAACTTCTTGAGTTGCAGCAAGGGTATGAAGGACCCTTTGGAAGTTCCAGAGGTTAGATGTGATTAGCCTCAAGACGCCTCAGCGGAAATGGGCCTCATCTCGCCTGGAGGGGAGAACCTCCTGGATTTTTTCGAGTTGCGGCAGGTGCTCTCGACTTACGATGGGAACCTCAGGGACAGGCTCTGGTGGCCTCGGGAAAGGCCAGTCGCCATGAGAGTTGCTCGGGAGCCTCTCGGGATTCCTCTCCCGTCGATGCCAGGGCCTAAGACGTCGTGTGGAGTGGGTGCCGGAACCTGAGGATTCCTCTCCAGTGCTGACATGGATCTTGGGGTACTTCTGGAGTCTCCCCAGGGGAGTCAGTCCTCGTCTCGAGTAGGGGCATGCAAGTGCGCTTTCCTCAAGAGCTGTAGCAGCAGTGTCACGCTTCCCGTCGCGTGCATCAAGGGATATGTGGCTTTCCCTCGAGGCTATCCCAGGAGGCTTTCCCATGAGGCTTTCCCACAGGGGGTCCCACGTGCCACCGTTGTGTGAGTCGATCCTCGGCTTGAAAATCGACGCAGTGCAGGGAAAACAGGTTTCCCTGTAATGGACTGAGATATCTGAGGGATTCTGGGAATGGTGGCACGACCCTGGAGTTCCTCTCGCCTTTCCTGTGGAGAGCGCCTCCTCTTGAGATTCGACGGGAACACCGGGAATTCTTTCCCGACCACGCAGGGAAAGGATCCCTCCTCTCGAGCTAGGAGGCAGAAACGGGGCTCCTCTGGATGTGCCCAGGACTCTCGTGCTTCCTCTCGAGTGGAGACGGGTATATCGGGGAACTTCTTCAGTTGCAGCAAGGGTGTGAAGGACCCCTTGGAAGTTCCAGATGTTAGATGTGTTTAGCCTCAAGACGCCTCAGCGGAAATGGGCCTCATCTCGCCTGGAGGGGAGAACCTCCTTGGATTTTTTCGAGTTGCGGCAGCTGCTCTCGACTTACGACGGGGACCTCGGGGACCCGCTCTGGTGGCCTCAGGACAGGCCAGTCCCCATGCGAGTTGCTCGGGGGCCTCTCGGGATTCCTCTCCCCTCAATGCCGGGGCGTAAGACCTTGTGAGGAGTCGGTTCCGGAACCTGAGTATTCCTCTCCAGTGCCCACATGGATCTTGGGGTACTTCTGGAGTCTCCCCAGGGGAGTCAGTCCTCGTCTCGATTGGGGGCATGCACGAGCGCTTTCCTCCCGAGCAGTAGCAGCAGTGTCACGCTTCCCTTCGCGTGGATCAAGGGATCTGTGGCTTTCCCACGAGGCTTTCCCACAGGGCTGTCACACGTGCCACCGTGGTGTGAGTCGATCCTCGGCTTGAAAGTCGAGGCAGTACAGGGAAAACAGGTTTCTCTGGAATGGACTGAGACATCTGGGAGACTCTGGGAATGGTAGCATGACCCTGGAGTTACTCTCGCCTTTCCTGTGGAGAGCGCCTCCTCTTGAAATGCGACGGGAACGCCGGGAATTCTTTCCCGACCACGCAGCGAAAGGATCCCACCTCTCGAGCTAGGAGGCGGAAACCGGGCTCCTCTGTATGTGGGCGGGACTCTCGTGCTTCCTCTCGAGTGGAGACGGGTATGTTGGGGAACTTCTTGAGTTGCAGCAAGGGTGTGAAGGACCCTTTGGAAGTTCCAGAGCTTAGGTGTGATTAGCCTCGAGACGCCTCATCGGAAATGGGGCTCATCTCGCCTGGAGGCGAGAACCTCCTGAATTTTCTCAAGTTGCGGCAGGTGCTCTCGACTTACGAAGGGGACCTGAGGGACCCGCGCTGGTGGCCTCATGAAAGGCCAGTCCCCATGGGAGTTGCTCGTGGGCCTCTCGGGATTCCTCTCCCCTCGATGCCGGGGCCTAAGATCTTGTGTGGAATCGGTGCCGGAAACCTGAGGATTCCTCTCCAGTGCTGACATGGATCTTGGGGTACTTCTGGAGTCTCCCCAGGGGAGTCAGTCCTCTACTCGAGTGGGGGCATCCACGTGCGCTTTCACCCGAGCTGTAGCAGCGGTGTCCCGCTTCCCTTCGCGTGGATCAAGGGATCCGTGGCTTTCCATCGAGGCTTTCCACGAGGCTTTCCCACGAGTCTTAACCACAGGGCTGTCCCACGTGTCATCGTGCTGTGGGTCGATCCTCGTCTTGAAATCCGAGGCAGTGCAGGGAAAACAGGTTTCCCTGGAATGGACCTAGACATCTGGGGGACTCTGGGAATGGTGGCACGACCCTGGAGTTCCTCTCGCCTTTCCTGTGGAGCCCACCTCCTCTTGAGATGCGAGGAGAACGCCGGGAATTCTTTCCCGAACACGCAGGGAAAGGATCCCTCCTCTCAAGCTATGAGGCGGAAACGGGGCCCCTCTGGATGTTTACGGTACTCTCGTGCTTCCTCTTGAGTGGAGACCGGTATGTCGGGGAACTTCTTGAGTTGCAGCAAGGGTGTGAAAGAACCTTTGGAGTTCCAGAGGTTAGGTGTGATTAGCCTCGAGACGCCTCAGCAGAAATGGGCCTCATCACACCTGGAGGGGAGAACCTCCTGGATTTTCTCG
Source organism: Capra hircus (assembly GCF_001704415.2). Taxonomy (NCBI): domain Eukaryota; kingdom Metazoa; phylum Chordata; class Mammalia; order Artiodactyla; family Bovidae; genus Capra; species Capra hircus. The sequence goes on from NW_017205048.1 coordinate 5,308, forward strand.
AGTTGCGGCAGGTGCTCTCGAATTACGACGGGGACCTCAGGGACCCTCTCTGGTGGCCTCAGGAAAGGCCAGTCCCCATGCGAGTTGCTCTGGGGCCTCTCGGGATTCCTCTCCCGTCGATGA
>NW_017205049.1:0-5430 GCF_001704415.2 Capra hircus
GGGCTGCTCTCGGATTCTCTCGATGCCGGGGCAAGATCTTGTGTGGAGTAGGTGCCAGAACCTGAGCATTCCTCTCCAGTGCTGACATGGATCTTGGGGGTACTTCTGGAGTCTCCCACGGGAGTCAGCCTCGTCTCGAGTGGGGGAATGCACGTGCGCTTTCCTCCCGAGCTGAAGCAGCAGTGTCACGCTTCCCTTTGCGTGATCAAGGGATCAGGGTTTCCCTCGAGGCTTTCCAACGAGGCTTTCCGCAGGGCTTTCCACAGGGCTGTCCCACGTGCCACCGGTGGTGTGAGTCGATCCTCGGCTTGAAAGTCGAGGCAGTGCAGGGGAAACAGGTTTCCCTGGAATGGACTAGACATCTGCGGGATCTGGGAATGGTGGCACGACCCAGGAGTTCCTCTCGCCTTTCCGGTTGAGAGCGCCTCCTCTTGAGATGCGACGGGAACGCCGGGAATTCTTTCCCGAGCACGCAGGGAAGGATCCCCTCCTCTCGAGCTAGGAGGCTGAAACGGGGCTCCTCTGGATGTGGCGGGACTCTCGTGCTTCCTCTCGAGTGGAGACGGGTATGTCGGGGAACTTCTTTGAGTTGCAGCAAGGGTGTGAAGGACCCTTTGGAAGTTCCAGATGTTAGATGTGATTAGCCTGGAGACTAAGCGGAAATGGGCCTCATCTCGCCTGGAGGGGAGAACCTCCTGGATTTTCTCGAGTTGCGGCAGGTGCTCTCGACTTACGACGGGGACCTCAGGGACCCGCTCTGGTGGCCTCAGGAAAGGCCAGTCCCTTGCGAATTGCTCGGGGGCCTCTCAGGATTCCTCTCCCGTCTATGCCGGGGCTAAGATCTTGTGTGGAGTAGGTGCCGGAACCTGAGCATTCCTCCAGTGCTGACATGGATGCTTGGGTACTTCTGGAGTCTCCCGAGGGGAGTCAGTCGTCGTCTCGAGTGGGGAATGCACGTGCGCTTTTCTCCCGAGCTGAAGCAGCAGTGTCACGCTTCTCTTTGCGTGGATCAAGGGATCAGGGGCTTTCCCTCGAGGCTTTCCAACGAGGTTTTCCCCACGAGGCTTTCCCACAGGGCTGTCCCACGTGCCACCGTGGTGTGAGTCGATCCTCGGCTTGAAAGTCGAGGCAGTACAGGAAAAACAGGATTCCCTGGAATGGACTGAGACATCTGGGGGACTCTGGGAATGGTGCACGACCCTGGAGTTCCTCTCGCCTTTCCTGTGGAAGCGCCTCCTCTTGAGATGCGACGGGAACGCGGGAATTCTTTCCCGACCACGCAGGGAAAGGATCCCTCCTCTCGAGCTAGGAGGTGGAAACGGGGCTCCTCTGGATGTGGGCGGGACTCTCGTGGCTTCCTCTCGAGTGGAGACGGTATGTCGGGGATCTTCTTGAGTTGCAGCATGGTTTTGAAGGACCATTTGGAAGTTCCAGAGGTTAGGTGTGATTAGCCTCGAGACACCTCTGCGGAAATGGGCCTCAACTCGCCTTTAGGGGAGAACCACCTGGATTTTCTCGAGTTGGGCGGCAGGTGCTCTCGACTTACGTCGGGAACCTCAGGGACCCGCTCTGGTGGCCTCAGGAAAGGCCAGTACCCATGCGAGTTGCTTGGGCGCCTCTCGGGATTCCTCTCCAGTCGATGCTGGGGCCTAAGACCTTGGGTGGAGTCGGTGCTGGAACCTGAGGTTTCCTCTTCAGTGCAGACATGGATCTTGGGTTACTTCTGGAGGCTCTCCAGGGGAGTCAATCCTCGTCTCGAGTCGGGGCATGCACGAGCGCTTTCCTCCCGAGCTGCAGCAGCAGTGTGGCGCTTCCCTTCGGCGTGATCAACGGATCTGTGGCTTTCCCTCGTGCTTTCCCACGAGGTTTTCCCACGAGTCTTTCCCACAGGGCTGTCCAGTGCCACCGTGGTGTGAGTCGATCCTCGGCTTGAAAGTCGACGCAGTGCAGGGAAACAGGTTTCCCTGGAATGGAGTGAGACATCTGGGGACTCTGGGAATGGTGGCACGACCCTGGAGTTCCTCTCGGCTTTCCTGTGGAGAGCTCCTCCTCTTCAGATGCGACGGGAACACCGGGAATTCTTTCCGGAACACGCAGGGGAAGGATCCCTCCTCTCGAGCTAGGAGGCGGAAACGGGGCTCCTCTGGATGTGGGCGGAACTTTCGTGTTCTCTCGAGTGGAGACGGGTATGTCGGGGAACTTCTTGAGTTGCAGTAAGGGTGTGAAGGACCCTTTGGAAGTTCCGCGAGGTTAGGTGTGATTAGCCTCGAGACGCCTCTGCGGAAATGGGCCTCACCTCGCCTGGAGGGGAGAACCTCCTGAATTTTCTCGAGTTGCGGCAGGTCCTCTCAACTTAGAACGTGGACCTCAGGGACCCGCTCCGGTGGCGTCAGTAAAGGCCAGTCCCCATGCGATTTGCTCTGGGGTCTCTCGGGATTCCTCTCCCGTCGATGTTGGGGCCTAGATCTTGTGTGGAGTCAGTGCCAGAACCTGAGATTCCTCTCCAGTGCTGACATGGATCTTGGGGTACTTCTGGAGTCTCCCCCAGGGGAGTCAGTCTCGTCTCGAGTGGGGGCATTCACGTGCGCTTTCCTCCCGAGCTGTAGCAGCAGTGTCACACTTCCCTTTGCGTGGATCAAGGGATCTGTGGCTTTCCCGAGGCTTTCCCACGAGGCTTTCCTATGAGGCTTTCCCACAGGGCTGTCCAAGTGCCACCGTGGTGTGAGTCGATCCTGGCTTGAAAGTCGACGCAGTGCAGGGAAAACATGTTTCCCTGGAATGGACTGAGACATTTGGGTGACTCTGGGAATGGTGGCACGACCCTGAAGTTCCTCTCGCCTTTCCTGTGGAGAGCGCCTCCTCTTGAGATGCGACGGAAATGCCGGGAATTTTTTCCCGAACACGCAGGGAAAGGATCCCCTCCTCTCGAGCCAGGAGGCAGAAACGGGGCTCCTCTGGATGTGGGCGGGACTCTTGTGCTTCCTCTCGAGTGGAGACGGGTATGTCGGGGAACTTCTTGAGTTGCAGCAAGGGTGTGAAGGACCCTTTGGAAGTTCAGAGGTTAGGTGTGATTAGCCTCGAGACGCCTCAGCGGAAATGGGCCTCATCTCGCCTGGAGGGGAGAACCTCCTGGATTTTCTCGAGTTACGGCAGGTGCTCTCGACTTACGACGGAGACCTCAGGGACCCTCTCTGGTGGCCGCAGGAAAGGCCAGTCCCCATGCGAGTTGCTCGGGGGCATCTCGGGATTCCACTACCGTCGATGCCCGGGCCTAAGACCTTGTTTGGAGTCGGTGCCGGAACCTGAGGATTCCTCTCCAGTGCTGACTTGGATATTGGGGTACTTCTGGAGTCTCCCCAGGGGAGTCAGTCCTCGTCTCGAGTGGGGGCATGCACGAGCGCTTACCTCCCGAGCTGTAGCAGCAGTGTCATGCTTCCCTTCGCGTGAATCAAGGAACAGTGGCTTTCCCTCGAGGCTTTCCCTAGAGGCTTTCCCACCAGGCTTTCCCACGAGGCTTTACACAGCGCTATCCACGTGCCACCATGGTGTGAGTCGATCCTCGGCTTGAAATTTGAGGCAGTGCCGGGAAACAGGCTTCCCTGGAATGGCCTGAGACATCTGGGCGACTCTGGGAATGGTGGAAGGACCCTGGAGTTCCTGACGCCTTTCCTGTGGAAAGCCTACCCTCTTGAGATGCGACGGGAACGCCGGGAATTCTTTCCCGACCATGCAGGGAAAGGATCCCTCCTCTCGTGCTATGAGGCGGAAACGGGGCTCCTCTGGATGTGGGCGGGACTCTCGTGCTTCCTCTCGAGTGGAGACGGGTATGTCGGGGAACTTCTTGAGTTGCAGCAAGGATGTGAAGGACGTTTTCGAAGTTCCAGAGGTTAGGTGTGATTAGCCTGGGGACGCCTCAGAGGAAACGGGCCTCATCTCGCCTGGAGGGGAGAACCTCCTGGATTTTATCGAGTTGCGGCAGTTGCTCTCGACTTATGACGGGGACCTCAGGGACCCCTCTGATGGCCTCAGGAAAGGCCAGTACCATGCTAGTTGCTCGGGGCCTCTCGGGATTCTTCTCCCGTCGATGCAGGGGCCTAAAACCTTGTTTGGAGTCGGTGCCGGAACGTGAGGATTCCTCGCCAGTGCTGATGTGGATCTTGGGGTACTTCTGGAGTCTCTCCAGGGTAGTCAGTCCTCGTATCGAGTGGGGGCATGCACGTGCGCTTTCCTTCCGAGATGTAGCAGCAGTGTCACACTTCCGTTCGCGTGAATCAAAGCAACTGTGGCTTCCCTAGGCTTTCCCACGAGGCTTTCTCTCGAGGCTTTCCACGAGGCTTTCCCACAGGGCTGTCCCACGTGCCACAGTGGTGTGAGTCGATCCTCGCTTGAAAGTAGAGGCAGTGCAGGGAAAACAGGTTTCCCTGGAATGGACTGGGACATCTGGGGGACTTAGGGAATGGTGGCACGTCCCTGGAGTTCCTCTCGCCTTTTCCTGTGGAGATCGCCTCCTCTTGAGATGCACCGGAAACACTGGGAACTCTTTCCCGATCACTGATGGAAAGGATCCCTCCTCTCGAGCTAGGAGGCGGAAACGGGGCTCCTCTGAATTTGGGCGGGACTCTCGTGCTTCCTCTCGAGTGGAGACGGGTATGTTGGGGATCTTCTTGAGTTGCAGCAAGGGTGTGAAGGACCCTTTGTAAGTTCCAGAGGTTAGGTGTGATTAGCCTTGAGACACCTCAGCGAAATGGTCCTTATCTCGCCTGGAAGGGAGAACCTCCTGGATTTTCTCGAGTTGTGGCAGGTGCTCTCACTAACGACGGGGACCTCAGGGACCGCGCTCTGGTGGCCTCAGGAAAGGCCAGTCCCCCATGCAAGTTGCTCGGGGGCCCTCTCGGGATTCCTCTCCCTTCGATGCCAGGCCCTAAAGACCTTGTTTGGAGTCGGTGCCGGAACCTGAGGATTCCTCTCCAGTGCTGACATGGATCCTGGGGTACTTCTGGAGGCTCTCCAGGGGAGTCACTCCTCGTCTCGAGTCGGGGCATGCACGAGCCTTTCCTCCCGAGCTGTAGCAGCAGTGTGGCGCTTCCCTTCGCGTGGATCAAGGGATCTGTGGCTTTCCCTCGTGGGCTTTCCCACGTTTTTCCCACGAGTCTTTCCCACGGGCTGTCCCACGTGCCACCGTGGTGTGAGTCGATCTCCGGCTTGAAAGTCGACGGCAGTGCAGGGAAAACAGGTTTCCCTGGAATGGACTGAGACATCTGGGGGACTCTGGGAATGGTGCACGACCCTGAGTTCCTCTCGGCTTTTCCTGTGGAGAGCTCTCCTCTTCAAGATGCGACGGGAAACCGGGAATTCTTTCCCGACACGCAGGGAAGGATCCCTCCTCTCGAGCTAGGAGGGCGGAAACGGGGCTCCTCTGGATGTGGGCGG
>NW_017205050.1:0-5430 GCF_001704415.2 Capra hircus
CCACGCGAAGGAAGCGTGACATTGCTGCTACAGCGGGAGGAAAGCGCACGTGCATGCCCCCACTCGAGACGAGGACTGACTCCCCTGGGGAGACTCCAGAAGTACCCCAGGATCCATGTCAGCACTGGAGAGCAAAGCTCAGGTTCCGGCACCGACTCCACCCAAGGTCTTAGGCCCGGCATCGACGGAAGAGGAATCCTGAGAGGACCCGAGCAACTCGCATGGGGACTGGCCTTTCCTGTGGCTACCAGAGCGGTCCCTGATGTCCCCGTCGTAATTCGAGAGCACCTACCGCAACTCGAGAAAATCCAGGAGGTTCTCCCCTCCAGGCGAGATGAGGCCCATTTCCCTGAGGCGTATCGAGACTAATCACACCTAACCTCTGGAACTTCCAAAGGGTCCTTCACACCCTTGCTGCAACTCAAGAAGTTCCCCGACATACCCGTCTCCACTTGAGAGGAAGCACGAGAGTCCCGCCCACATTCAGAGGAGCCCCGTTTCCGCTTCCTTGCTCTAGAGGAGGGAACCCTTCCCTGAGTGGCCGGGAAAGAATTCCCGGCGTTCCCGTCGCACCTCAAGAGCAGTCGCTCTCCACAGGAATGGCGAGAGGAACTCCAGGGTGGTGCCACCATTCCCAGAGTCCCCCAGATGTCTCAGTCCATTCCAGGGAAACCTGTTTTCCCTGCACTGCCTCGACTTTCAAGCCGAGGATCGAGTCACACCAAGGTGGCACGTGGGAAAGCCATGTGGGAAATCCTCGTGGGAAAGCCTCGTGGGAAAGCCTCAAGGAAAGCCCCTGATCCCTTGATCCGCGCGAAGGGAAGCATGACAATGCTGCTACAGCTCGGGAGGAAAGCGCACGTGCATACCCCCACTCGAGACGAGGACTGACTCCCCTGGGGAGACTCCAGAAGTACCCCAAGATCCATGTCAGCACTGGAGAGGAATCCTCAGGTTCCGGCACCGACTCCGCACAAGGTCTTAGGCCCCGGCATCGACGGGAGAGGAATCCCGAGAGGCCCCCGAGCAACTCGCATGGGGACTGGCCTTTCCTGAGGCCACCAGAGCGGGTCCCTGAGGTCCCCGTCGTAAGTCGAGAGCACCTGCCGCAACTGGAGAAAATCCAGGAGGTTCTCCCCTGCAGGCGAGATGAGGCCCATTTCCGCTGAGGCGTCTCGAGGCAAATCACTCCTAACCTCTGGAACTTCCAACTGGTCCTTTCACACCCTTGCTGCAACTCAAGAAGTTCCCCGACATACCCGTCTCCACTCGAGAGGAAGCACGAGAGTCCCGCCCACATCCAGAGGAGCCCCGTTTCCGCCTCCTAGCTCGAGAGGAGGGATCCTTTCCTTGCGTTGTCGGGAAAGAATTCCCGGCATTCCCGTCGCATCTCAAGAGGAGGCGCTCTCCACAGGAAAGGCGAGAGGAACTTCAGGGTCGTGCCACCATTCCCAGAGTCCCCCAGATGTCTCAGCCCATTCCAGGGAAACCTGTTCTCCCTGCACTGCCTCGACTTTCAAGCGAGGATCGACTCACACCACGGTGGCACGTAGGAGAGCCCTGTGGGGAAAGCCTCGTGGGAAAGCCTCGTGGGAAAGCCTCGTAGGGAAGCCTCGAGGGAAAGCCACAAATCCCTTGATCCACACGAAGGGAAGTGTGAAACTGCTGCGAGAGCTCGGGAGAAATCGCATCTGCAGGCCCCACTCGACACGAGGACTGACGCCCCTGGGGAGACTCCAGAAGTACCACAAGATCCATGTCGGGACTGGAGAGGAATCCTCAGGTTCCGGCACTGGAGAGGAATCCTCAGGTTCCGGCACTGGAGAGGAATCCTCAGGTTCCGGCACTGACTCCACACAAGGTCTTAGGCTCCAGCATCGACGGGAGAGGAATCCTGAGAGGCCCCGAGCAACTCGCATGGGGACTGGCCTTTCCTGAGGCCACGAGAGCGGGTCGCTGAGGTCCCCGTCGTAAGTCGAGAGCACCTGCCGCAACTCGAGAAAATCCAGGAGGTACACCCCTCCAGGCAGATGAGGCCCATTTCCGCTGAGGCTTCTCGAGGCTAATAACACCTAACATCTGGAACTTCCAAAGGGTCCTTCACACCCTTGCTGCAACTCAAGAAGTTCCCCAACATACCCGTCTCCACTCGAGAGGATGCACGAGAGTCTCGCCCACATGCCAGAGGTGCCCCGTTTCCGCCTCCTAGCTCGAGAGGAGGTATCATTGCCCTGCGTGGTCGGGAAAGAATTCCCGGCGTTGCCGTCGCATCTCAAGAGGAGGCGCTCTCCACAGGAAAGGCGAGAGGAACTCCAGGGTCGGTGCCACCATTCCCAGAGTCCCCCAGATGTCTCAGTCCATTCCAGGGAAACCTGTTTTCCCTGCACTGCCTCGGCTTTCACGCTGAAGTATCGACTCACACCACGGTGGCACGTGGGACAGCCCTGTGAGGAAAGCCTCGTGGGAAAGCCTCGGTGGGAAAGCCTCGAGGGAAAGCCACCGATCCCTTGATCCACGCGAAGGGAAAGCGTGACACTGGCTGCTAAATCTCGGGAAAGAAAGCACACGTGCATGCCCCCACTCGAGACGAGGATTGACTCCCCTGGGAGTCTCCAGAAGTACCCCAAGATCCCAAGTCAGCACTGGAGAGGAATGCTCAGGTTCCGGCACCGATCTCCACACAAGGTCTTAGGCCCAGGCATCGACTGGAGAGACATCACGAGAGGCTCCCGAGCAACTTGCAAGGGGACTGGCCTTTCCTGAGGCCACCAGAGCGGGTCCCTGAGGTCCCCGTCGTAAGTCGAGAGCACCTGCTCAACTCGAGATAATCCAGGAGGTTCTCCCCTCCAGGCGAGATAAGGCCCATTTCTGCTGAGGCATCTCGAGGCAATCAAAACTAACCTCTGGAACTTCCACAGGGTTCTTCACACCCTTTCTGCAACTCAAGAAGTTCCCCAACATACTAGTCTCCACTCGAGAGGAAGCACGAGAGTCCCGCCCACATCCAGAGGAGCCGTTTCGCCTCCTAGCTCGAGAGGAGGGATCCTTTCCCTGCGTGGTCGGGAAAGAATTCCCGGCGTTCCCGTCGCATCTCAAGAGGAGGCGCTCTCCACAGGAAAGGCGAGAGGAACTCCAGGGTCGTGCGACCATTCCCAGAGTCCCCCAGATGTCTCAGTCCATTCCAGGGAAACCTGTTTTCCCTGCACTGTTTCGACTTTCAAGCCGAGGATCGACTCACACCGGTGGCACGTGGGACAGCCCTGTGGGAAAGCCTCGTGGGAAAGCCTCGTGGGAAAGCTCGAGGGAAAGCCACAGATCCCCTTGATCCACGCGAAGGGAAGCGCGACACTGCTGCTACAGCTCGGAGGAAAGCGCACGTGCATGCCCCCACTCGAGACGAGGACTGACTCCCCTGGGGAGACTCCAGAAGTACCCCAAGATGCATGTCAGCACTGGAGAGGAATCCTCAGGTTCCGGCACCGACTCCACACAAGGTCTTAGGCCCCGGCATCGACGGGAGAGGAATCCGAGAGGCCCCGAGCAACTCGCATGGGGACTGGCCTTTCCTGAGGCCACCAGAGCGGGTCCCTGAGGTCCCCGTCGTAAGTCGAGAGCACCTGCCGCAACTCGAGAAAATCCAGGAGGTTCTCCCCTCCAGGCGAGATGAGGCCCATTTCCGCTGAGGCGTCTCGAGGCTAATCACACCTAACATCTGGAACTTCCAAAGGGTCCTTCACACCCTTGCTGCAACTCAAGAAGTTCCCCGACATACCCGTCTCCACTCGAGAGGAAGCACGAGAGTCCCGCCCACATCCAGAGGAGCCCCGTTTCCGCCTCCTTGCTCGAGAGGACGGGATCCTTTCCTGCGTGGTCGGGAAAGAATTCCCGGCGTTCCTGTCGCATCTCAAGAGGAGGCGCTCTCCACAGGAAAGGCGAGAGGAACTCCAGGGTCGTGCCACCATTCCCAGAGTCCCCAGATGTCTCAGTCCATTCCAGGGAAACCTGTTTTCCCTGCACTGCCTCGACTTTCAAGCCGAGGATCGACTCACACCACGGTGGCAGGTGGGACAGCCCTGTGGGAAAGCCTCGTGGAAAGTGGGAAAGCCTGGAGGGAAAGCCACAGATCCCTTGATCCACGCGAAGGGAAGCGCGACACTGCTGCTACAGCTCGGGAGGAAAGCACACGTGCATGCCCCCATCGAGACGAGGACTGACTCCCCTGGGAGACTCCAGAAGTACCCCAAGATCCATGTCAGCACTGGAGAGGAATCCTCAGGTTCCGCACCACTCCACACAAGGTCTTAGGCCCCGGCATCGACGGGAGAGAATCCCGAGAGGCCCCGAGCAACTCGCATGGGGACTGGCCTTTCCTGAGGCCACCAGAGCGGGTCCCTGAGTCCCTGTCGTAAGTCGAGAGCACCTGCCGCAACTCGAGAAAATCCAGGAGGTTCTCCCCTCCAGGCGAGATGAGGCCCATTTCCGCTGAGGCGTCTCGAGGCTAATCACATCTAACATCTGGAACTTCCAAAGGGTCCTTCACACCCTTGCTGCAACTCAAGAAGTTCCCCGACATACCCGTCTCCACTCGAGAGGAAGCACGAGAGTCCCGCCCACATCCAGAGGAGCCTGGTTTCCGCCTCCTAGCTCGAGAGGAGGGATCCTTTCCCTGCGTGGTCGGGAAAGAATTCCCGCGTTCCCGTCGCATCTCAAGAGGAGCGCTCTCCACAGGAAAGGCGAGAGGAACTCCAGGGTCGTGCCACCATTCCCAGAGTCCCCCAGATGTCTCAGTCCATTCCAGGGAAACCTGTTTTCCCTGCACTGTTTCGACTTTCAAGCCGAGGATCGACTCACACCACGGTGGCACGTGGACAGCCTGTGGGAAAGCCTCGTGGGAAAGCCTCGAAAGCCTCGAGGGAAAGCCACAGATCCCTTGATCCACGCGAAGGGAAGCGTGACACTGCTGCTACAGCTCGGAGGAAAGCGCACGTGCATGCCCCCACTCGAGACGAGGACTGACTCCCCTGGGAGACTCCAGAAGTACCAAGATGATCCATGTCAGCACTGGAGAGGAATCCTCAGGTTCCGGCACCGACTCCACACAAGGTCTTACACCCCGGCATCGACGGGAGAGGAATCCCGAGAGCCCCCGAGCAACTCGCATGGGACTGGCCTTTCCTGAGGCCACCAGAGCAGGTCCTGAGGTCCCCGTCGTAAGTCGAGAGCACCTGCCGCAACTCGAGAAAATCCAGGAGGTTCTCCCCTCCAGGCGAGATGAGGCCCATTTCCGCTGAGGCGTCTCGAGGCTAATCACACTAACTTCTGGAACTTCCAAAGGGTCCTTCACACCCTTGCTGCAACTCAAGAAGTTCCCCGACATACCCGTCTCCACTCGAGAGAAAGCACGAGAGTCCCGCCCACATCCAGAGGAGC
>NW_017205051.1:0-5428 GCF_001704415.2 Capra hircus
TCCTGCGATTTTCTCGAGATAGAGGTAGTTGCTCTCGACTTACGACGGGAACCTCAACGACCCGCTCTGTGGGTCCTCAGAAAAGGCACTCCCCATGCGAATTGCCGGGGCCTCTCAGGATTCCTCTCCCGTCGATGCCGGGGCCTAAGACCTTGTGTGGAGTCAGTGCCGGAACCTTGAGGTTTCCTCTGCAGTGCTGACATGGATCTTGGGGTACTTCTGGAGTCTCCCCAGGGGAGTCAGTCCTCGTCTCGAGTGGGGGCATGCACGTGCGCTTTCCTCCCGAGCTGTAGCGCAGTGTCCGCTTCCCTTCGTGGATCAAGGGATCTGTGTCTTTCCCTCAAGGCTTTCCACGAGGCTTTCCCACAGGGCTGTCCCACGTGCCACCGTGGTGTGAGTCTATCCTCGACTTGAAAGTCGAAGCAAGCAGGAAAACAGGTTTCCCTGGAATGGACTGAGACATCTCGGGGACTCTGGGAATGGTGGCACGACCCTGGAGTTCCTCTCGCCTTTCTTGTGGATAGCGCCTCCTCTGAGATCCGACGGGAACGCCGGGAATTCTTTTCCGACCACACAGGGAAAGGATCCCACCTCTCGAACTAGGAGGGGAAACGGGGATCCTCTGGTTGTGGGCGGGACTCTCGTGCTTCCTCTCGAGTGGAGACGGGTATGTCGGAGAACTTCTTGAGGTGCAGCAAGGTGTGAAGGACCCTTTGGAAGTTCCAGAGGTTAGGTGTGATTAGCCTCGAGACGCCTCAGCGGAAATGGCCTCATCTCGCCTGGAGGGAGAAACCTCCTGAATTTTCTCGAGTTGCGGCAGGGTTCTCGACTTACGAGGGACCTCAGGGACCCGCTCTGGTGGCCTCAGGAAAGGCCAGTCCCCATGCGAGTTGCTCCGGGCCTCTCGGGATTCCTCTCCCGTAGATGCCGGGGCCTAAGACCTTCTGTGGAGTCGGTGCCGAAACCTGATGATTCCTCTCCAGTGCTGACATGGATCTTGGGTACTTCTGGAGTCTCCCCAGGACAGTCAGTCCTCTACTCGAGTGGGGGCATGCACGTGCACTTTCCTCCCGAGCTTTAGCAACATTGTCACGCTTACCTTCGCGTGAATCAAGGGATCTGTGGCTTTCCCTCGAGGCTTCCCAGGAGGCTTTCCCACAGGGCTGCCCCACGTGCCACTGTGGTGTGAGTCGATCCTCGGCTTGAAAGTCGAGGCAGTGCAGGGAATACAGGTTCCCTGGAATGGACTGAGACATCTGGGGACTCTGGAATGGTGGCAGGTACCTGGAGTTCCTCTCGCTTTTCCTCTGGAGAGTGCCTCCTCTTCAGATGTGACGGGAACGCCGCGAATTCTTTCCTGACCACGCAGGGAAAGGATCAAACCTCTCGAGCTAGGAGGCGGAAACGTGGCTCCTCTTGATGTGGGCGGGACTTTCCTGCTTCCTCTCGAGTGGAGACGGGTATGTCGGGGAACTTCTTGAGTTGCAGCAAGGGTGTGAAGGACCCTTTGGAAGTTCCAGAGGTTAGGTGTGATTTTCCTGGAGACGCCTCAGCGGAAATGGGCCTCATCTCGCCTGGAGGGAGAACCTCCTGGATTTTCTCGAATTGCGGCAGGTGCTCTCGACTTACGACTGGGACCTCAGGGACTCGCTCTTGTGGCCTCAGGAAAGGCCAGTCCCCATGTGAGTTGCTCGGGGGCTCTCGGGATTCCTCTCCCTCGATGCCGGGGCCTAAGACCTTGTGTGGAGTCAGTGCCGGAACGTGAGGATTCCTCTGCAGTGCCGACATGGATCTTCGGGGTCTTCTGAAGTCTCCCCAGAGGCGTATGTCCTCGTCTCGAGTGGGGGCATGCACGTGCGCTTTCCTCCCGACCTGTAGCAGCAGTGTCACGGTTCCCTTCGCTTGGATCAAGGGATCAGGGGCTTTCCCTCGAGGCTTTCCCATGAGGCTTTCCCACGAGGCTTTCCCACAGGGATTTTCCACGTGCCCTTGTGGTGTGAGTCGATCCTCAGCTTGAAAGTGGAGGCAGTGCAGGGAAAACAGGTTTCCCTGGAATGGACTGAGACATCTGGGGGACTCTGGGAATGGGGCCTGATACTGGAGTTCCTCTCGCCTTTACTGTGGAGAGCGCCTCCTCTTGAGATGAGACGGGAACGCTAGGAATTCTTTCAGGACCACGCAGGGAAAGGATCCCTCCTCTCGAGCTAGCAGGCGGAAACGGGGCCACTCTGGATACGGGCGGGACGCTCGGTTCCTCTTGAGTGGAGACGGGTATGTCGGGGAACTTCTTGAGTTGCAGCAAGGGTGTGAAGGACCCTTTCGAAGTTCGAGAGTTTAAGTGTGATTACCCCTAGTTGCCTCAGCCGAAATGGGCCTCATCTCGCCTGGAGGGGAGAACCTCCTGGATTTTCTCGACATGCGGCAGGTGCTCTCGACTTACGACGAGGGCCTCAGGGACCCGCTCTGGTGGCCTCAGGAAAGGCCAGTCCCCATTCGAGTTTCTCCCGGGCCTCTCGGGATTCCTCTCCCGTCGATGCTGGGCCTAAGACCTTGTGTGGACTCAGTGACGGAACCTGAGGATTCCTCTCCAGTGCCGACATGGATCTTGTGGTACTTCTGGAGTCTCCCCAGGGGAGTCAGTCCTCGTCACGAGAGAGGGCATGCACGTGTGATTTCCTCCCGAGCTGTAGCAGCAGTTTCACGCTTCCCTTTTCGTGGATCAAGGGATCTGTGGCTTTCCCTCTAGACTTTCCCATGACGCTTTCCCACGAGGCTTCCCACAGGGCTTTCCCACGTGCCACTGTGGTGTGAGTCGATCCTCGGCTTTAAAGTCGAGGCAGTGAAGGGAAAACAGATTTCCCTGGAATGGACTGAAACATCTGGGGACTCAGGGAATGGTGGCACGACCCTGGAGTTCCTCTCGCCTTTCCTGTGTGGAGAGCGCCTCCTCTTGAGATGCGACGGGAACCCGGGAATTCTTTCCCGACCACGCAGGGAAAGGATCTTTCCTCTCGAGCTAGGAGGCGGAAACGGGGCTCCTCTGGATGTGGGCGGGACTCTCGTGCTTCCTCTCGAGTGGAGACGAGTATGTCGGGGAACTTCTTGAGTTGCAGCAAGGCTGTGAAGGACCCTTTGGAAGTACCAGATATTAGATGTGATTAGCCTCAAGACGCCTCAGCGGAAATGGGCCTCATCTCGCCTGGAGGGGAGAACCTCCTGGATTTTCTCGAGTTGCGGCAGGTGCTCTCGACTTACGATGGGGACCTCAGGGACCCGCTCTGGTGGCTTCAGGAAAGGCCAGTCCCCATGCGAGTTGCTCTTGGGCCTCTCGGGATTCCTCTCCCGTAGATGCCGGGGCCTAAGACCTTCTGTGGATTCGGTGCCGCAACCTGAGGATTCCTCTCCAGTGCTGACATGGATCTTTGGGTACTTCTGGAGTCTCCCCAGGACAGTGAGTCCTCTACTCGAGTGGGGGCATGCACATGCGCTTTCCTCCCGAGCTTTAGCAGCAGTGTCACGCTTACCTTCGCGTGGATCAAGGGTTCTGTGGCTTTCCCTCGAGGCTTTCCCACGAGGCTTTCCCACAGGGCTGCCCCACGTGCCACTGTGGTGTGAGTCGATCCTCGGCTTGAAAGTCGAGGCAGTGCAGGGAATACAGGTTCCCTGGAATGGACTGAGACATCTGGGGGACTCTGGGGAATGGTGGCAGGTACCTGGAGTTCATCTCGCTTTTCCTCTGAAGAGCGCCTCCTCTTGAGATGCGACGGAAACCCGGGAATTCTTTCCCGACCACGCAGGGAAAGGATCCCTCCTCTCGACCTAGGGGCGGAAACGGTGCTCCTCTGAATGTGGGCGGGACTCTCGTGCTGCCTCTCAAGTGGAGACGGGTATGTCGGGGAACTTCTTGAGTTGCAGCAAGGGTGCGAAGGACCCTTTGGAAGTTCCAGAGTTTAGGTGTGAAAAGCTCGAGACGCCTCAGCGGAAATTGGCCTCATCTCGCCTGGAGGGGAGAACCTCCTGATTTTCTCGAGTTGCAGCAGGTGCTCTCGACTTACGACGGGGACCTCAGGGACCCGCTCTGGTGGCCTCAGGAAAGGCCAGTCCCCATGCGAGTTGCTCGGGGGCCTCTCGGATTCCTCTCCCGTAGATGCCGGGGCCTAAACAACTTGTGTGGAGCCGGTGCCGGAACCTGAGGATTCCTCTCCAGTGCTGACATGGATCTTGGGTACGTCTGGAGTCTCCCCAGGGGAGTCAGTCCTCGTCTCGAGTGGGGAATGCACGTGCGCTTTCCTTCCGAGCTGTAGCAGCAGAGTCGCGCTTCCCTTCGCGTGGATCAAGGGATCTGTGGCTTTCCCTCGAGGCTTTCTCTAGGCTTTCCCACGAGGCTTTCCCACGAGGCTTTCCCACAGGGCTGTCCCACGTGCCACCGTGGTTTGAGTCGATCCTCGGCTTGAAAGTTGCGGCAGTGCAGGGAAAACAGGTTTCCCTGGAATGGACTGAGACTTCCAGGGGACTCTGGGAATGGTGGCACGACCCTGGAGTTCCTCTCGCCTTTCCTGTGGAGAGCGCCTCCTCTTGAGATGCAACGGGAAAGCCGGGAATTCTTTCCCGAACACGCTGGGAAAGGATCCCTCCCCTCGAGCTAGGAGGGCGGAAACGGGCTCCTCTGGATTTGGGTGGGACATTCGTGCTTCCTCTCGAGTGGAGACGGCTATGTCGGGGAACTTCTTTAGTTGCAGCAAGGGTGTGAAGGACGCTTTGGAAGTTCCAGATATTAGATGTGATTAGCCTCGAGACGCCTCAGCGGAAATGGGCCTCATCTCGCCTGAAGCGGAGAACCTCCTGGATTTTCTCGAGTTAAGGCAGGTGCTCTCGACTTACGACGGGGACCTCTGGGACCCGCTCTGGTGGCCTCAGGAAAGGCCAGTTCCCATGGGAGTTGCTCTTGGGCCTCTCGGGATTCCTCTCCGAAGATGCCGGGGCCTAAGACCTTGTGTGGAGTCGGTGCCGGAACCTGAGGATTCCTCTCCAGTGCTGACATGGATCTTGGTTCCTCTGGAGTCTCCCCAGAGGAGTCAGTCCTCCTCCCGAGTGGGGGCATGCACGTGCGCTTTCCTCTCGAGCTGTAGCAGCAGTGTCACTTTTCCCTTCGCATGGATCAAGGGATCTGTGGCTTTCCCTCGAGGCTTTCCACGAGGCTTACCCACGAGGCCCACAGGGCTGTCCCACGTGCCACCGTGATGTGAGTCGATCCTCGGCTTGAAAGTCGACGCAGTGCAGGGAAAACAGGTTTCCCTGGAATGGACTGAGACATCTGGGAGACTCTGGCAATGGTGACACGACCCTGGAGTTCCTCTCGCCTTTCCTGTGGAGAGTGCCTCCACTTGAGATGCGACGGAAACGCCGGGAATTCTTTCCCGACCACGCA
>NW_017205052.1:0-5428 GCF_001704415.2 Capra hircus
GAGACAGCACCTGCCGCAACTCGAGAAAAATCCAGGAGGTTCTCCCCTCCAGGCGAGATGAGGCCATTTCTGCTGAGGCGTCTCGAGGCTAATCACACCTAACCTCTCGAACTTCCGAAGGGTCCTTCACACCCTTGCTGCAACTCAAGAAGTTCCCCGACATACCCGTTCTCTCGAGAGGAAGCACGAGAGTCCCGCCAAATCCAGAGCAGCCCCGTTTCCGCCTCATACTCGAGCGAGGGATCCTTTCCCTGCGTGGTCGGGAAAGATTCCCAGGCGTTCCCGTCGCATCTCAAGAGGAGGCGCTCTCCACTGGATAGGCGAGAGGAACTCCAGGTCTTGCCACCATTCCCAGAGTCCCCAGATGTCTCAGTCCATTCCAGAGAAACCTGTTTTCCCTGCATTGCGTCGACTTTCAAGCCGAGGATCGACTCACACCACACGGTGGCACGTGGGACAGCCCTGTGGAAAGCCTCGTGGAAAAGCCTCTTGGGAAAGCCTCGAGGGAAAGTCCACAGATCCGTTGATCCACGCGAAGGGAAGCGTGACACTGCTGCTACAGTCTCGGGAGGAAAGCGCACGTGCATGCCCCCACTCGAGTACGAGGACTGGACTGCCCTGGGGAGACTCCAGAAGTACCCCAAGATCCTATGTCAGCACTGGAGAGGAATCCTCAGGTTACAGGCACCTACTCCACACAAGGACCTTAGCTCCGGACATCAAGGGGAGAGGAATCCGAGAGGCCCCTGAGCTACTCACATGGGGACTGGCCTTTCCTGAGGCCAGCCAGAACGGGTCCCTGAGGTCCCCGTCGTATGTCGAGAGCACCTGCCGCAACTCGAGAAAATCCAGGGGTTTTCTCCCCTCCAGGCGAGATGAGGCCCATTTCCACTGAGGCGTCTCGAGGCTAATCACACCTAACCTCTGGAACTTCCAAAGGGTCCTTCACACCCTTGCCGCAACTCAAGGAAGTTCCCCGACATACCCGTCTCCACTCGAGAGGAAGCACGAGATCCCGCCCCACATCCAGCAGAGACCCGTTTCCGCCTCCTAGCTCGAGAGGAGGGATCCTTTCCCTGCGTGGTCGGGAAAGAATTCCGGCGTTCCCGTCCATCTCACGAGGAGGCGCTCTCTACAGGAATGGCGAGAGGAACTCCAGGGTCGTGCCACCATTCCAGAGTCCCCCAGATGTCTCAGTCCATTCCAGGGAAACCTGTTTTCCCTGCACTGTCTCGACTTTCTAGCCGAGAATGGACTCACACCACGGTGGCACGTGGGACATCCCTGTGGGAAAACGTCGTGGGAAAGCCTCGTGGGAAAGCCTCGAGGGAAAGCCACAGATCCCTTGATCCAGGCGAAGGGATGCGTGACACTGCTGCTACAGCTCGGGAGGGAAAGCGCACGTGCATGCCCCCACTCGAGACGAGGACTGACTCCCCTGGGGAGACTCCAGACAGTACCCCAAGAAGCATGTCAGCACTGAAGAGGAATCCTCAGATTCCGGCACCGAAGCCACACAAGGTCTTAGGCCCCGGCATCGACGGGAGAGGAATCCCGAGAGGCCACCCGTGCAACTCGACATGGGGACTGGCCTTTTCTGAGGCCACCAGAGCGGGTCCCTGAGGTCCCCGTCGTAAGTCGAGAGCACCTGTCGCAACTCGAGAAAATCCAGGAGGTTCTCCCCTCCAGGCGAGATGAGGCCCATTTCCACTGAGACGTCTCGAGGCTAATCAAACCTAACCTATGGAACTTCCAAAGGGTCCTTCACACCCTTGCTGCAACTCAAGAAGTTCCCCGACATACCCGTCTCCACTCGAGAGGAAGCAGGAAAGTCCCGCCCACATCCAGAGGAGCCACGTTTCCTCCTCATTGCTCGAGAGGTTTGATCCTTCCCTGCGTGGTCGGGAAAGAAATTCGCGGCATTCCCGTCCCACATCAAAGAGGAGGCGCTCTCCAGAGGAAAACGAGAGGAACTCCAGAGTCGTGCCCCCATTCCCAGAGTCCCCCAGATGTCTCAGTCCATTCCAGGGAAACCTGTATTCCCTGCACTGCCTCGACTTTCAAGCCGAGGATCGACTCACACCACAGTGGCACGTGGGACAGCCCTGTGGAAAGCCTCGTGGGAAAGCCTCTTGCGAAAGCCTCGAGGGAAAGCCACAGATCAGTTGATACACGCGAAGGAAGCGTGACACTGTTGCTACAGCTCGGGAGGAAAGCGCACGTGTATGCCCCACTCGAGTAGAGGACTGACTGCCCTGGGGAGACTCCAGAAGTACCCCAAGATCCATGTCAGCACTGGAGAGGGAATCCTCAGGTTCCGGCACCGACTCCACACAAGATCTTAGGCCCTGGCATCGACGGGAGAGGAATCCCGAGAGGCCCCGAGCAACTCGCATGGGGACTGCCTTTCCTGAGGCCACCAGAGCGGGTCCCTGAGGTCCCCGTCGTAAGTTGAGAGCACCTGCCGCAACTCTAGAAAATCCAGGAGGTTCTCCCCTCCAGGCGAGATGAGGCCATTTCCACTGAGGCGTCTCGAGGCTAATTACACCTAACCTCTGGAACTTCCAAAGGGTCCTTCACACCCTTGCCGCAACTCAAGAAGTTCCCCGACATACCCGTCTCCACTCGAGAGGAAGCACGAGAATCCCGCCGCCCACATCCAGAGGAGCCCTGTTTCCTCCTCCTAGCTCGAGGGAGGGATCCTTTCCCTGCGTGGTCGGCGAAAGAATTCCGGCATTTCCGTCGCATCTCAAGAGGAGGCTCTCTCAACAGGAAAGGCGATAGGAACTCCAGGGTCGTGCCACCATTCCCAGAGTCCCCAGATGTCTCCGTCCGTTCCAGGGAAACCTGTTTTCCCAGCACTGCGTCGACTTTCAATCTGAAGATCGACTCACACCACGGTGGCACGTTGGACAGCCCTGTGGGAAAGCCTCTGGGAAAGCCTCGAGGGAAAGCCACAGATCCCTTGATCCAGGCGAATGGAAGCGCGACAGTGCTGCTACAACTCGAGAGGAAAGCGCACGTGCATGCCCCCACTCGAGAGGAGGACTGACTCCCCTGGGGAGACTCCAGAAGTACCCCCAAGATCCATGTCAGCACTGGAGAGGAATCCTCAGGTTCCGGCACTGATTCCACACAAGGTCTTAGGCCCCCGGCATCGACGGGAGAGGAATCCCGAGAGGCCCCCGAGCAACTCGCATGGGGACTGGCCTTTCCTGAGGCCACCAGAGCGGGTCCCTGAGGTCCCAGTCGTAAGTCGAGAGCACCTGCCGCAACTCGAGAAAATCCATTAGGTTCTCCCTCCAGGCGAGATGAGGCCCTTTTCCGATGAGGCTCCTCAAGGCTAATCACAATTAAACGCTGGAATTTCCCACGGGTCCTTCACACCCTTGCTGCAACTCAAGAAGTTCCCCGTCATACCCGACTCCACTCGAGAAGAAGGACGAGAGTCCCGCCCACATACAGAGGAGCCCCGTTTCCGCCTCATAGCTCTAGAGGAGGGATCCTTTCCTTGCGTGGTCTGGAAAGTATTCCCGGCGTTTCCGTCGCATCTCAAGAGGAGGCGCTCTCCACTTGAAACGGGAGAGGAACTCCAGGTTCGTGCCACCGTTCCCACACTCCCCCAGATGTCTCATTTCCATTCCACAGAAACCATTTTTCCCTACACTGCCTCGACTTTCAAGCTGAGGATCGACTCACACCACACGGGGCATGTGGGACAGCCCTGTGGGAAAGCCTCGTGGGAAAGTCTCCTGAGAAAGCCTCGAGGAAAGCCACAGATCCCATGATCCACGCGAAGGGAAGCTTGACACTGCTGCTACAGCTCGGGTGGAAAACCCACGTGCATATCTCCACTCGCGACGAGGAATGACTCCCTGGGAGACTCCAGAAGTACCCAAGATCCATGTCAGCACTGGAGAGGAATCCTCAGGATCCGACACAGACTCCACACAAGGTCCAGGGCCGGCATCGACGGGAGAGGAATCCCGAGAGCCCCGAGCAACTGCATGGGGACTGGCCTTTCCTGAGGCCACCAGAGCGGGGTCCCTGAGGTCCCAGTCGTAAGTCGAGAGCACCTGCCGCAACTCGAGAAAATCCAGGAGGTTCTCCCCCTCCAGGCGAGATGAGGCCCATTTCTGCTGAGGCGTCTCGAGGCTAATCACACCTAACCTCTCGAACTTCCAAAGGGTCCTTCACACCCTTGCTGGCAACTCAAGAAGTTCCCCGACATACCCGTCTCCACTCGAGAGGAAGCACGAGAGTCCGCGCCCAAATCCAGAGCAGCCCCGTTTCCGCCTCATACCTCGAGCGGAGGGATCCTTTCCCTGCGTGGTCGGGAAAGAATTCCCGGCGTTCCCGTCGCATCTCAAGAGGAGGCGCTCTCCACTGGATAGGCGAGAGGAACTCCAGGGTCTTGCCACCATTCCCAGAGTCCCCAGATTCCAGTCCATTCCAGAGAAACCTGTTTCCCTGCATTGCGTCGACTTTCAAGCCGAGGATCGACTCACACCACGGTGGCACGTGGACAGCCCTGTGGAAAGCCTCGTGAAAAGCCTCTTGGGAAAGCGTCGAGGGAAAGCCACAGATCCGTGATCCACGCGAAGGGAAGCGTGACACTGCTGCTACAGCTCGGGAGGAAAGCGCACGTGCATGCCCCCACTCGAGTAGAGGACTGACTGCCCTGGGAGACTCCAGAAGTACCCCAAGATCTATGTCAGCACTGGAGAGGAATCCTCAGGTTACAGCACCGACTCCACACAAGACCTTAGTCTCCGACATCAAGGGGAGAGGAATCCCGAGAGGCCCTGAGCTACTCACATGGGGACTGGCCTTTCCTGAGGCCAGCAGAACGGGTCCCTGAGGTCCCCGTCGTAAGTCGAGAGCACCTGCCGCAACTCGAGAAAATCCAGGGGGTTCTCCCCTCCAGGCGAGATGAGGCCCATTTCCACTGAGGCGTCTCGAGGCTAATTACACCTAACCTCTGGAACTTCCAAAGGGTCCTTCACACCCTTGCCGCAACTCAGGAAGTTCCCCGACATACCCGTCTCCACTCGAGAGTAAGCACGAGATTCCCGCCCACATCCAGCAGAGACCCGTTTCCGCCTCCTAGCTCGAGAGGAGGGATCCTTTCCCTGCGTGGTCGGAAAGAATTCCCGGCGTTCCCGTCACATCTCACGAGGAGGCGCTCTCTACAGGAATGGGCGAGAGGAACTCCAGGGTCGTGCCACCATTCCCAGAGTCCCCCAGATGTCTCAGTCCATTCCAGGGAAACCTGTTTTCCCTGCACTGTCTCGACTTTCTAGCCGAGAATGGACTCACACACGGTGGCACGTGGGACATCCTGTGTGGGAAAACCCTCGTGGGAAAGCCTCGTGGGAAAGCCTCGAGGAAAGCCACAGATCCTTGATCCAGGCGAAGGGATGCGTGA
>NW_017205053.1:0-5428 GCF_001704415.2 Capra hircus
GTCCCTACTCACTGCTGCCTGGACTGTGCTGAGTGGTCCCTACTCCTGCTGCCTGGACTGTGCTGAGTGCCTACTCAGTGCTGCCTGGACTGTGCTGAGTGGTCCCTCAGCTGCTGCCTGGGACTGTGCTGAGTGCGTCCTACTTCAGCTGCCTGGCCTGGACTGTGCTGAGTGCGTCCCTACTACTGCTGCCTGGGACTGTGCTGAGTGGTCCCTACTCAGTGCTGCCTGGACTGTGCTGAGTGGTCCCTACTCAGTGCTGCCTGGACAGTGCTGAGTGGGCGCCTACTGCTGCTGAGTGGGCGCTACTCAGTTGCTGCCTGGACTGTGCTGAGTGGGCTGCCTGGACTGTGCTGAGTGGTCCCTACTCAGTGCTGCCTGGACTGTGCTGAGTGGGCGCCTACTCAGTGCTGCCTGGGACTGTGCTGAGTGCCTACTCAGTGCTGCCTGGACTGTGCTGAGTGGGCGCTACTCAGTGCTGCCTGGACTGTGCGCTACTCAGTGCTGCCTGGACTGTGCTGCCTACTCAGTGCTGCCTGGACGTGCTGAGTGGTCCCTACTCAGTGCTGCCTGGACTGTGCTGAGTGGGCGCCTACTCAACTGTGCTGAGTGGTGCTGCCTGGACTGTGCTGAGTGGCCCTACTCACTGCTGCTGGACTCCTACTCAGGACTGTGCTGCCTACTCACTGCCTGGACTGTGCTGAGTGGGCCTACTCACTGCTGCCTGGACTGTGCTGAGTGGCTACTCACTGCTGCTGGACTGTGCGTGGGCGCCTACTCACTGCTGCTGGACTGTGCTGAGTGGGCGCCTACTCAGTGCTGCCTGGACTGTGCTGAGTGGCGGCCTACTCAGTGCTGCCTGGACTGTGCTGAGTGGGCGCCTACTCAGTGCTGCTGACTGTGCTGAGTGGGCCCTACTCAGTGCTGCCTGGACTGTGCTGAGTGGTCCCTACTCAGTGCTGCCTGGACTGTGCTGAGTGGAGACTGTGCTGAGTGCCTACTCAGTGCTGCCTGGACTGTGCTACTCAGTGCTGCCTGGACTGGCTGAGTGGGCGCCTACTCAGTGCTGCCTGGACTGTGCTGAGTGGGCGCCTACTCAGTGCTGCCTGGACTGTGCTGAGTGCGCTGCCTGGACTGTGCTGAGTGGCTACTCAGTGACTGTGCTGAGTGGTCCCTACTCACTGCTGCCTGGACTGTGCTGAGTGTCCCTACTCAGCCTGGACCTGACTACTGTGCTGCCTGGACTGTGCTGAGTGGGCGCCTACTCAGTGCTGCCTGGACTGTGCTGAGTGGGCGCCTACTCAGTGCTGCCTGGACTGTGCTGAGTGTCCCTACTCACTGCTGCCTGGACTGTGCTGAGTGGTCCTACTCACTGCTGCCTGGACTGTGCTGAGTGCCTACTCACTGGACTGTGCTGAGTGGGCGCCTACTCAGTGCTGCCTGGACTGTGCTGAGGGTCCCTACTCACTGCTGCCTGGACTGTGCTGAGTGGACCTGATGGAGGGGCCTACTGTGCTGAGCTGGTCCCTACTCACTGCTGCCTGGACTGTGCTGACTACTCACTGCTGCCTGACTGTGCTGAGTGGGCGCCTACTCAGTGCTGCCTGGACTGTGCTGAGTGGTCCTACTCACTGCTGCCTGGACTGTGCTGAGTGGTCCCTACTCACTGCTGCCTGGACTGTGCTGAGTGCCTACTCAGTGCTGCCTGGACTGTGCTGAGTGGTCCCTACTCAGACTGTGCTGAGTGGTCCCTACTCACTGCTGCCTGGACTGTGCTGAGTGGCGCCTACTCAGTGCTGCTGGACCTGAGTGGACTCACTGCTGCTGACTGTGCTGAGTGGTGCTGCCTGACTGTGCTGAGTGGTGCTGCCTGGACTGTGCTGCTGCTGACTGTGCTGGTGCTCTGGACTGTGCGCTGCTGCCTGGACTGTGCTGAGTGGACTGCTGCCTGGACTGTGCTGAGTGGGCGCCTACTCAGTGCTGCTGGACTGTGCTGAGTGGTCCCTACTCACTGCTGCCTGGACTGTGCTGAGTGGTCCCTACTCACTGCCTGGACTGTGCTGAGTGGGCGCCTACTCAGTGCTGCCTGGACTGTGCTGAGTGGTCCCTACTCACTGCTGCCTGGACTGTGCTGAGTGGTCCCTACTCACTGCTGCTGGACCTGAGTGGCGCCTACTCAGTGCTGCCTGGACTGTGCTGAGTGGTCCCTACTCACTGCTGCCTGGACTGTGCTGAGTGGTCCCTACTCACTGCTGCCTGGACTGTGCTGAGTGGTCCCTACTCACTGCTGCCTGGACTGTGCTGAGTGGGCATCTGTAAGCTCCGCGGGAGCTGGCCTGCTAACCAGAGGGCCCCGTGGTCCCTGGAGCAGCGCTGAGTCTACAGACCGTGCCCAGTACGAGGCCAGGGCGGCAGGAGCAGGCTCTCCTGGCTCGGAGCAGGGGCAGAGCGGGCAGTGTGTGGCCGGCAGCTGCTGCCGAGGACAGCTCCGTGCGGTGTGTGGGGCAGCTGTCCTTCCCCCAGACCTGCAGGGGCTGCCAGCCTCACGTCTGAGGAGTGGGCTCGTGTTCGGTAGAGGTGGTCTCCTGGATAGTGGGCCCTGGCTGCCCCTCCCGCCTCCAGGGTGCTCTCGAAGGAATTAGACAGCCATTCTGTCTGTGGCTCAGCGTGGACACTGGCAGAAGAGAAGCAGGGCTCGAGGTAGCTGGACTGACCGCCCGCTGGCCATGCCAGGAGAACAGGCCTGGAGGACAGCGCTTGCTGGAGAGTGTGCACCCTGTGGGGCAGCGCTCACCCTGCAGGGTCTGGCCTGGTGCTTGCTGGGACCCACCTGGTCTCTGTCCCTGCACCTCCATCCACCACACCTCCTGACACGTGTGCACTGCCGGCCACCGTTGTAGGAAGGGGCCTGTCTGGGGAAGCAGTGCAGAGAGGGAGGGCAGCATCTCCACGGGCCACCCACACTGGACCCGGGTCCCTGGCAGGGAAGAAGTGAGCAGTGTGGGACGGAGGCTGAGATGAACCAACAGAACGGCTCATCTTAGGGGACACAATTCAAAGAACAAAGAAATTGTAAAAAACCTGATTGGAGATTTGAGACCGTTTGTACTAAAAAACTGCTGTGGAAAAGGAACAGTCCAGTGATTTTTGATTAAACGCTTGTTGGGTCGAATCATTCGGCTGAATGATGGGATAACTCCCACACAAAACGATGAGTAGCCTGAAAGACAAAGAGCTGTCTTCACGTGTAGCAGAGGCGACCAAGCAGGAGGCAGGACGGGCGTGTCCCTCCAGGGGGCTGCGGCTGAGGCAGGAGGCGTTGGCAGAAGCGCGCTTCTGTTCAGACATGTGAGTGGTTGCATGAGTGGAGCCAGGCCGCGGCCACATGGGCCCTGATTAGTGTAGAGAAAAGGCTCCTCCGAGATAACTTTAAAGGAGCGAGAATGAAATTGCCCGACTGCATGCTGGAAGTGACAGCAATGACTGCAGTTAAGAGGCAAGACGGATTTTGAACATGGAGTTTCCACCCTGGTTGAAAAAAGGAACCTGCCTGTAGGAAATAGCTCCCACGGGCAGGTGTGAGCGGGCCTGGTGTCTCTGTCCCATGCCCCCGGGGCGGTGTGCGCTGCTCCCGGCAGTGGGAGAGGACCTGGGGGCCCTCCCCACCTCGTGGAGCACGCGGGTGCCCTTGCCACGGCTTTGCCTCTGCAGATGGTGGCGCTGGAAAAAGTCAGGCTGCTTCCCAGAAACGGGAAGGAGAAAGGGCTGGGGCTCCCCGGCCTTCAGCTCAGGGCAGGTGGAGAGGAAGAGGGCCGGGAGGAGCATCAGGATGGCAGAGGCGGGGACCCCACCTCTCCTACGGGGCTCATTTCTGATAGTTTAACCGGAGCTCGTTGTTTCGGCAGTTTATGAAGTCTTCAGATTTGATGCTAAAGTTATTTTTTCCTGTGAATGTTAATTTTCAAACACTGGTGCCAGGCCAGTTTGTTTTATCAGTCAGCTCTTGGATGTGGATACTAACCTTTTCTTTTAAGTAGTTTGTAAAACTGAGTGGTAGCTCTTGTGAAATGGGATGTTTTCATGAATGAGTACCCTTTGCATTTGAAGCATTTACTATCTCCCTCCTCTCAGTCCATGTGGTGTAAATGTTTTTATCTGACTGTAAGTTTAAAGTTTTGGTAGGGAGAGTGCTGTGCTGCACCTGCCATGCTGAGTCTGGTGTTGGGCCTTGATGGCAGGAGCTCCCGCATCCCTGGCGTTGGTGCTCTGGCTGGGAGCACCACCTTCCCCGACTCCCCGTCCCCATCACACACACCTGGCCCACTCCTCCCCTTTCTCCTGTCTCACGGCCCAGTTAGCGGAAGTGTTGGCTCAGTATGCCAGTGTTTACTCCCTGCACGCCCTGTTGCGGGGGAAATAAACCAGTATTCCTACAGATACTGACGGTCCCGGGTGCCAGGCGCTGTGCCAGGCGTGCACAGGTCTCTGCAGTCTGTGACGGAGCCTGGGAAACACGTCTGTGCGGCTGCATGCCGAGGGCTGCCACAGGGGTGTCCTGCTCCTGGGCCCCGAGACAGCGTCCTGCGCGGACCACCAGAAGGATGGAGCTTGAGATGATCTTGGCTTCTGGGAAACTGGCAGGCTGATGGGGTCTGCCCAGGATGCTGGACTCGGAGTGAGCAGAAGGCCCCCCTGAGAAGGAGTGTGTCCCTGGCAAACTGGCGGGCTGATGGGGTCTGCCCAGGATGGCCAGACTCGGAGTGAGCAGAAGGCCCCCCCTGAGAAGGAGTGTGTCCCTGGCAAGGCCACATGCGTGTCCACGATGCGGGGGCGGTGGCGCCGGTGGGGGGTGGGGGGGGGGTGGGGAGAGGCGCCTCTCATTGAAGCCACTGCGCAGGCCCGGACCCTGGGCGCCTGCTTCCCAGCTGAGTGCTGGCGGGCCGGTTGCTGGCCACCGGTGTCCTCAGTCTGCTCACCTGCACGCGGGTGAACGCCTGCCTCCTGACCTCAGAGGCCGGCTGTTGTGTAAGGAGGGTAACACTTGCAGAGTGCTCAGCAGCATTCTTGGCAAATCGCAAGTACTCAGTAAATACGAAATAGTGTTTGTTAACTAGGAAGGGGTTGAACTTGGATGTTGAGGAGAGGAGAAGAGAGAGGATCTTGGATGACGGCAGATGAATTTCCGTGCCTCCTCCCTGGCCTGGTTTAGAGGTCACTCCCACCCCTGAGCTACTCCAGGGGGGCGTGTTCACGGTATGCCCTTTCCTCAGGTCCCCGTCTGTGGTGCCCCGACGTGGGTTTAACTGTGGAGCCCTGGAGTGACTGCAAAGCCACGGTGTGCCATGAAGACGCGCATCAGATAGCACTGGGACACCCCAAATGCACTGTGATCCTTTCCCAAGAGAATGACAGGGTGGAAAGCTATCAG
>NW_017205054.1:0-5428 GCF_001704415.2 Capra hircus
AGAGGAGCCACGTTTCCGCCTCCTAGCTCGAGAGGTTTGATCCTTTCCCTGCGTGGTGGGGAAAGAATTCGCGGCGTTCCGTCGCATCTCAAGAGGAGGTGCTCTCCAGAGGGAAAGCGAGAGGAACTCCAGGTTCGTGCCACCATTGCCAGAATCCCCAGATGTCTCAGTCCATTCCAGGGAAACTGGTTTCCCTGCACTGCCTCGACTTTCAAGCCGAGGATCGACTCACACACAGTGGACGTGGGGCAGCCTGTGGGAAAGCCTCGTGGGGAAAGCTCGAGGGAAATCCACAGATCCCTTGATCAGCGAAGGGAAGCGTGACACTGCTGCTACAGCTCGGGAGGAAGCGCACGTGCATGGCCCCACTCGAGACGAGGACTGACACCCCTGGGGAGACTCCAGAAGTACCAAGATCCATGTCAGCACTGGAGAGGAATCCTCAGGTTCCAGCACCGACTCCACACAAGGTCTTAGGCCCCTGCATCGACGTGAGAGGAATCCCGAGAGGCCCCAGAACAACTTGCATGGGGACTGATCTTTCCTGAGGCCACCACAGTGGGTCCCTGCTGTCCCTGTCGTAAGTCGAGAGCACCTGCTGCAACTCGAGAAAATCCAGGAGGTTCTCCCTTCCAGGCGAGCTGATTCCCATTACCGCTGAGGTATCTCGAGGCTAATCACACCTTACCTCTGGAACTTCCAAAGAGCCTTCACACCTTACTGCAACTCAAGAAGTACCCCGACATACCGTCTCCACCCGAGAGGAAGCACGAGAGTCCTGCCCACATCCAGAGGAGCCCCGTTTCCGCCTCCTAGCTCGAGAGCAGGGATCCTTTCCCTCCGTGGTCGGGATAGAATTCCCGGTGTTCCATCACATCTCAAGAGGAGGCGGGCTCCACAGGAAAGGCGAGAGGAACTCCACGGTCGAGCCACCATTCCCAGAATCCTCTGGATGTCTCAGTCCATTCCAGGGAAACCTGTTTTCCCTGCACTGCGTCGACTTTCAAGCCGAGGATCGAATCACACCACGGTGGCACGTGGGACAGCCCTGTGGGAAAGCTCGTGGGAAAGCTTGAGGGAAAGCCACAGATCCCTTGATCCACGCGAAGGGAAGCGTGACACTGCTGCTTCGCTCGGAGGAAGCGCACGTGCATGCCCCACTCGAGACGAGGACTGACTCCCTGGGGAGACTCCAGAAGTACCCAAGATCCATTCAGCACTGGAGAGAATGCTCAGGTTCCGGCACCGACTCCACACAAGATCTTAGCCCGCATCGACAGAATCCGAGAGCCCGAGCAACTCGCATGGGGACTGGCCTTTCCTGAGGCCACCAGAGGGGTCCCTGAGGTCCCGTCGTAAGTCGAGAGCACTGCGCAACTCGAGAAAATCCAGGAGGTCTCCCTCCAGGCCGATGAGCCCATTTCACTGAGGTATCTCGAGCTAATCACACCTTACCTCTGGAACTTCCAAAGGTCCTTCACACCCTTGTGCAACTCAAGAAGTACCCCGACATACCGTCTCCACTCGAGAGAAGCAGGAGAGTGCGCCCACATCCAGAGGAGCCACGTTTCCGCCTCTAGCTCAAGAGAGGGATCCTTTCCCTGCGTGGTCGGGAAAGAATTCCGGGTTCCCGTCGCATCTCAAGAGGAGGCGCCTCCAGAGGAAAGCGAGAGGAACTCCAGGTCGTGCCACCATTCCAGAATCCCCGATTCTCAGTCCATTCCAGGGAACCTGTTTTCCCTGCACTGCTCGACTTTCAAGCCGAGGATCGACTCACACCACGGTGCACGTGGGCAGCCCTGGGGAAGCCTCGTGGGGAAAGCCTCGAGGGAAAGCACAGATCCCTTGATCCACGCGAAGGGAGCGTGACACTGCTGCTACAGCTCGGGAGGAAGCGCACGTGCATGCCCCACTCGAGACGAGGACTGACTCCCTGGGAGACTCCAGAAGTACCCAAGATCCATGTCAGCACTGGAGAGGAATCCTCAGGTTCCCGGCACCGACTCCACACAACGGTCTTAGCCCGCATCGACGGGGAGGAATCCGAGAGGCCCGAGCAACTGCATGGGACTGCCTTTCCTGAGGCCGACCAGAGCGGGTCCCTGAGTCCCTGTCGTAAGTCGAGAGCACCTGCCGCAACTCGAGAATCCAGGAGGTTCTCCCTCCAGGCGAGATGATCCCATTTCCGCTGAGGCATCTCGAGGCTAATCACACCTAACTCTGGAATTCCAAAGGGTCCTTCAACCTTGCCTGCACTCAAGAAGTTCCCGAATACCGTCTCCACTCGAGAGGAAGCACGAGAGTCCACCCATCCAGAGGCCCCGTTTCCCCTCCTACTCGAGAGGAGGGATCCTTTCCTGCGTGGTCGGAAAGATTCCGGTTCCGTCGCATCTCAAGAGGAGGCGCGCTCCACAGGAAAGGCGAGGAACTCCAGGGTCGTGCCACCATTCCAGAGTCCCTGATGTCTCAGTCCATTCCAGGAAACCTGTTTTCCTGCACTGCTCGACTTTCAAGCCGAGGATCGACTCACACCACGGTGGCACGTGGACAGCCCTGTGGAAAGCCTCGGAAAGCCTCGTGGGAAAGCCTCGAGGTAAAGCCCCTGATCCCTTGATCCATGCGAAGGGCAGCGTGACACTGCTGCTACAGCTCGGGAGGAAAGCGCACGTGCATGCCCCACTCGAGACGAGGACTGATTCCACTGGGGAGACTCCAGAAGTACCCAAGATCCATGTCAGCACTGGAGAGGATTGCTCAGGTTCCGGCACCGACTCCACACAAGATCTTAGGCCCCGGCATACACGGGAGAGGAATCCCGAAAGGCCCCGAGCAACTCGCATGGGGACTGGCCTTTACTGAGGCCACCAGAGCGGGTCCCTGAGGTCCCAGTCGTAAGTCGAGAGCACCTGCCGCAGCTCGAGAAAATCAAGGATGGTCTCGCCTCCAGGTCAGATGAGTCCCATTTCCTCTGAGGCGTCTCGAGGCTATTCACACCTAACCTCTGGCACTTCCAAAGGGTCCTTCACACCCTTGCTGCAACTCAAGAAGTTCCCCGACATACCCGTCTCCACTCGACAGGAAGCACGAGAGTTCCACCCACATCCAGAGGAGCCCCGTTTCCCCTCCGAGCTCAAGAGGAGGGATCCTTTCCCTGCGAGGTCGGGAAAGATTTTCCGGCATTCCCGTCGCATCTCAAGAGGAGGCGCTCTCCAGAGGAATGACGAGAGGAACTCCAGGGTCGTGCCACATTCCCAGAGTCCCCCAGATGGCTCCGTCCATTCCAGGGAAACCTGTTTTCCCAGCACTGCCTCGACTTTCCAAGCCGAGGATCGACTCACACCACGGTGGCACGTGGGACAGCCCTGTGGAAAAGCCTCGAGGGAAAGCTCGTGGGAAAGCCTCGAGGTAAAGCCCTGATCCCTTGATCCATGCGAAGGGCAGCGTGACACTGCTGCTACAGTCTGGGAGGAAAGCGCACGTGCATGCCCCCACTCGAGACGAGGACTGACTCACCTGGGGAGACTCCAGAAGTACCCCAAGTTCCATGTCTGCACTGGAGAGGAATCCTCAGTTTCCGGCAACGACTCCACACAAGGTCTTAGGCCCCGGCATCGACGGGAGAGGAATCCCCAGAGGCACCCGAGCAACTCGCATGGGACTCGCCTTTCCTGAGGCCACCAGAGCGGGTCCCTGAGGTCCCGTCGTAAGCCGAGAGCACCTGCCGCAACTCGAGAAAATCCAGGAGGTTCTCCCTCCAGGCGAGATGAGGCCCATTTCCGCTGAGGCGTCTCGAGGCTATTCACACCTAAACTCTGGAATTTCCAAAGGGTCCTTCACACCCTTGCTGCAACTCAAGAAGTTCCCGACATACCCGTCTCCACTCGAGAGGAAGCACGAGAGTTCCCACCCACATCCAGAGGAGCCCCGTTTCCCCTCCGAGCTCAAGAGAGGGATTCTTTCCTGCGTGGTTGGGAAAGAATTCCCGGCGTCCCGTCGCATCTCAAGAGGAGGCGCTCTCCACAGGAAAGGCGAGAGGAACTCTAGGGTCGTGCCACATTCCCAGAGTCTCCCGGATGTCTCCGTACCATTCCAGGGAAACCTGTTTCCCTGCACTGCTCGACTTTCAAGCCGAGGATCGACTCACACCACGGTGGCACGTGGGACAGCCTGTGGTAAAGCCTCGAGGAAAGCCACAGATCCCTTGATCCACGCGAAGGGAAACGCGACACTGCTGCTACAGTTCGGAAGGAAAGCGCACGTGCATGCCCCCACTCGAGACGTGGCCTAACTCCCTTGGGGGGACTCCAGAAATACCCCAAGATCCATGTCAGCACTGGAGAGGAATCCTCAGGTTCCCTCACTGACTCCACACAAGGTCTTAGGCCCCAGCATCGACGGGAGAGGAATCCGAGAGGCCCGAAACAACTCGCATGGGGACTGGCCTTTCTGAGGCCACCAGAGCGGATCCCTGAGGTCCCCGTCGTAAGACGAGAGCTCCTGCCGCAACTCGAAAAAATCCAGGAGGTTCTCCCCTGCAGGCGAGATGAGGCCCATTTCCGCTGAGGCGTCTCGAGGCTAATCAACCTGGACTCTGGAACTTCCAAAGGGTCCTTCACACCCTTGCTGCAACTCAAGAAGTTGCCCGACGTACCCGTCTTCACTCGAGAGGGAGCACGAGAGTCCCGCCACATCCAGAGGAGCCCCGTTTCCGTCTCCAAGCTCGAGAGGAGGGATCCTTTCCCTGCGTGGTCGGGAAAGAATTCCCGGCGTTCCCGTCGCATCTCAAGAGGAGGCGCTCTCCACAGGAAAGGCGAGAGGAACTCCAGGGTCGTGCCACCATTCCCAGGGTCCCCCAAATGTCTCAGTCCATTCAAGGGAAACTTGTTTTCCCTGCAGTGCCTCGACTTTCAAGCCGAGGATCGACTCACAACACGGTGTCTCGTGGGACAGCCCTGTGGGAAAGCCTCTGGGAAAGCCTCTTCGGAAAGCCTCGTGGGAAAGCCTCGAGGGAAAGCCACAGATCCCTTGATCCATACGAAGGGAAGCGCGACACTGCTGCTACAGCTCAGGAAAAGCGCACGTGCATGCCCCCAGTCGAGACGAGGACTGACTCCCCTGGGAGAGACTCCAGAAGTACCCAAGATCCATGTCTGCACTGCAGAGGAATCCTCAGGTTCCGGCACTGATCCACACAAGGTCTTAGGCCCCAGCATCGACGGGAGAGGAATCCCGAGAGGCCCCATGCAACTAGCATGGGAACTGGCCTTTCCTGGGCCACCAGAGAGGGTCCCTGTCGTCCCCATCGTAAGACGAGAGCACCCGCCGCAACTCGAGAAAATCCAGGAGGTTTCCCCTCCAGGCGAGATGAGGCCCATTTCCGCTGAGGGCGTCTCGAGGCTATTCACACCTAACCTCTGGGACTTCCAAA
>NW_017205055.1:0-5428 GCF_001704415.2 Capra hircus
AAAACAGTTTCCCTGGAATGGACTGAGACTTCTGCAGGACTTCTGAATATTGACATGACACTGGAGTTCGTCTCGACTTTCCTGTGGAGAGCGCCTCCTCTTGAGATGCGAGCGGAACGCCGGGAATTTTTTTCTCAGGCTAGAAGTCGGACGCTCCTCTGGGGCCGGGACTCTCCGCTGGCTTCCTCCTCTCAAGTGGAGACGGGTATGTCGGGGAACTTCTTGAGTTGCAGCAAGGGTGTAAGAACCCTTTGGAAAGTTCCAGAGGTTTAGGTGTGATTAGCCTCGAGATGCCTCAGCGAAATGGGCCTCATCTCGCCTGGAGGGGAGAACCTCCTGGGATTTTCTCGAGTTGCAGCAGGTGCTCTCGACTTACTACGGGACCTCAGGGACCCGCTCTGGTGGCCTCAGGAAAGGCCAGTCCCCTTGCGAGTTGCTCGGGGGCCTCTCGGGATTCCTCTCCCGTCTATGCCGGGGCATAAGATCTTGTGTGGAGTCGGTGCCGGAACCTGAGGATTCCTCTCCAGTGCTGACATGGATCTTGGGGTACTTCCGGAGTCTCCCCAGGGGAGTCAGTCCTCGTCTCGAGTGGGGCATGCACGTGCGCTTTCCTCCCGAGCTGTAGCAGCAGTGTCACGCTTCCCTTCGCGAGGATCAAGGGATCTGTGGCTTTCCCTCGAGGCTTTCCCACGAGGCTTTCCCACAGGCTTTCCCACAGGCTGTCCACGTGCCACCGTGGTGTGAGTCGATCCTCGCCTTGAAAGAAGAGGCTGTGCCGGGAAAACAGGTTTCCCTGGAATGGACTGAGACATCTGGGGGACTCTGGGAATGGTGGCTCGACCCTGGAGTTCCTCTTGCCTTTTCCTGTGCGAGAGCGCCCATCTTGAGTTGCGACGGAAACGCCGGGAATTCTTTCCCGACCACGCAGGGAAAGGATCCATCCTCTCGAGCTAGGAGCGGAAACGGGGCTCCTCTGGATGTGTGCGGACTCTGGTGCTTCCTCTCGAGTGGAGCCGGGTATGTGGGGGAACTTCTTGAGTTGCAGCAAAGGTGTGAAGGACCCTTTGGAAGTTCCAGAGGTTAGGTGTGATTTGCCTCGAGACGTTTCTGCGGAAATGGGCCTCACCTCGCCTGGCGGTAGTAGAACCTCCTGGATTTTCTCGAGTTGCGGCAGGTGCTCTCGACTTAGGACGAGGACCTCAGGGACGGCTCTGGTGGCCTCAGGAAAGGCCAGTCGCCATGCGAGTTGCTCGGGGCCTCTCGGGATTCCTCTCCGTCGATGCGGGCCTAAATCTTGTGTGGAGTCGGTGCCGGAACCTGAGGTTTCCTCTCCAGTGCTGACATGGATCTTGGGTTACTTCTGGAGTCTCCCCAGGGGAGTCAGTCCTCGTCTCCAGTGGGGGCATGCACGTGCGCTTTCCTCCCGAGATGTAGCAGGAGTGTCATGCTTCCCTTCGCGTGGATCAAGGGATCTGCAACTTTCCTCGAGGCTTTCCCACGAGGCTTTCCCTCGAGGCTTTCCCACAGGGCTGTCCCACGTGCCACCTTGGTGTGAGTCGATCCTCGGCTTGAAAGTCGAGGCAGTGCAGGGAAAACAGGTTTCCCTGGAATGGACTGAGACATCTGGGGGACTCTGGAATGGTGGCACGACCCTGGAGTTCCTCTCGCCTTTCCTGTGGAGAGCACCTCCTCTTGAGATGCGACGGGAACGCCGGGATTTCTTTCCCGACCACGCAGGGAAATATCCCTGCTCTCGAGCTATGAGGCGGAAACGGGGCTCCTCTGGATGAGGGCGGGAATCTCGTGCTTCCTCTCCAGTAGAGACGGGTAAGTTGGGGAACTTCTTGACTTACAGCAAGGGTGTGAAGGACCCTTTGGAAAGTCAAGAGGTTAGGTGTGATTAGCCTCGAGATGCCTCAGCGGAAATGCGCCTAATCACGCCTGGAAGGGAGAACCTCCTGGATTTTCTCGAGGTGCGGCAGGTGCTCTCGACTTACAATGGGGACCTCAGGGACCCGCTCTGGTGGCCTCAGGAAAGGCCAGTCCCCTTGCGAGTTGCTCCGGGGCCTTTCGGGATTCCTCTCCCGTCAATGACGGGGCCTAAGATCTTTGTGGAGTCCGTGCCGGAACCTGAGGATTCCTCTCTAGTGCTGACATGGTCTTGGGGTACTTCTGGAGTCTCCCCAGGGGAGTCAGTCCTCGTCTCGAGTGGGGGCATGCACGTGCGCTTTCCTCCCGAGCTGTAGCAGCAGTGTCACACTTCCCTTTGCGTGGATCAAGGGATCTGTGGCTTTTTCCTCGAGGCTTTCCCACGAGGCTTTCCCACGAGGCTTTCACACAGGGCTGTCCCACGTGCCACCGTGGTGTGAGTGGATCCTCGGCTTGAAAGTCGAGGCAGTGCAGGGAAAACAGGTTTCCCTGGAATGGACTGAGAAATCTCTGTCACTCAGGGAATGGTGTCACGACCCTGGAGATCCCCTCGTGTTTCCTGTGGAGACCGCCTCCTCTTGAGATGCGACCGGAACGCCGGGAATTCTTTCCCGACAACGCAGGGAATGGATTCCTCCTCTCGATCTATGAGGCGGAAACGGGGCTTCTCTGGATGTGGGCAGGACTCTCGTGCTTCCTCTCGAGTGGAGAGGGGTACGTCGGGGAACTTCTTGAGTTGCAGCAAGGGTGTGAAGGACCCTTTGGAAGTTCCAGAGGCCAGGTTGATTAGCCTCGAGACGCCTCCGCGGAAATGGGCTTCATCTCGCCTGGAGGGGAGAACCTCCTGGCTTTTCTAGAGTTGCCACAGGTGCTCTCGACTTAAGACGAGGACCTCAGGGACCTGGTCTGGTGGCCTCAGGAAAGGCCAGTCCCCATGCGAGTTGCTAGGGGGCCCTTCGGGATTCCTCTCCCGTCGATGCCGGGGCCTAGACCTTGTGTGGAGTCGGTGCCGGAACCTGAGGACTCCTCTCCAGTGCTGACATGGATCTTGGGGTACTTCTGGAGTCTCCACCGGGGATTCAGTCCTCGTCTCGACTTAGGTCATGCACGTGCACTTTCCTCCCGAGCTGTAGCAGCAGTGTCATGCTTCCCTTCGCGTGGATGAAGAAATCTGTGGCTTTCATTGAGGTTTTTGCAGGAGGCTTTCCCACGAGGCTTTCCCACAGGGCTGTCCCACGTGCCACCGTGGTGTGAGTCGATCCTCGGCTTGAAAGTCGAGGCAGTGCAGGAAAAACTGGTTTCCCTGGAATGGACTGAGACATCTGGGGGACTCTGTGTATGGTGGCTCGACCCTGGAGTTCCTCTCGCCTTTCCTGTGGAGAGCGCCTCCTCTTGAGATGCGATGGAAACGCCGGGAATTCTATCCCGAACACGCAGGGAAAGGATCCCTCCTCTCGAGCTAGGAGGCGGAAACGGGGCTCCTCTGGATGTCGGCGGGAGGCTCGAGCTTTCTCTCAAGTGGAGACGGTTATGTCGGGGAACTTCTTGAGTTGCAACAAGTGGGTGATGTACCCTTTGGAAGTTCCAGAGGTTAGGTGTGATTAGCCTCGAGAGGCCTCATTGGAAATGGGCCTCATCTCGCCTGGAGGGGAGAACCTTCTGGATTTTCTCGAGTTGCAGCAGTTTCTCTCCACTTACGACGGGGACCTCAGGGACATGCTCTGGTGGCCTCAGGAAAGGCCATTCCCCATGCGAGTTGCACGGGGGCCTCTCGGGATTCCTCTCCTGTCGATGCCGGGTCCTAAGACCTTGTGTGGAGTCGGTGCCGGAACCTGAGGATTCCTCTCCAGTCCTGACATGGATCTTGGGGTACGTCCTGAGTCTCCCCTGGGGAGTCAGTCCTCGTCTCGAGTGGGGGCATGCACGTGCGCTTTCCTCCCCAGCTATAGCAGCAGTGTCAGGCTTCCCTTCGCGTGGATCAAGGGATCTGTGGCTTTCCCTCGAGGCTTTCCCACGAGGCTTTCCCTCGAGTCTTTCCCACAAGGCTGTCCCACGTGCCACCGTGGTGAGAGTCATTCCTCGGCTTGAAAGTCGAGGCAGTGCAAGGAAAACAGGTTTCCCTGGAATGGACTGAGACATCTGGGGGTCTCTGGGAATCGTGGCACGACCCTGGAGTTCCTCTCACCTTTCCTGTAGAGAGCGCCCCCTCTTGAGCTGTGATGGGAAGGCCAGGAATTCTTTCCTGAACACGCAGGGAAAGGAACCCTCCTCTCGAGCTAGGAGGCGGAAACGGGGCTCCTATGGATGTGGGCGGGACTCTCGTGCTTCCTCTCGAGTCGAGACGGGTATGTCGGGGAACTTCTTGAGTTGCAGCAAGGGTGTGAAGGACCCTTTGAAAGTTCCAGAGGTTAGGTGTGATTAGCCTCGAGAAGCCTCAGCGGAAATGGGCCTCATCTCGCCTGGAGGGGAGAACCTCCTGGATTTTCTCGAGTTGCGGCAGGTGCTCTCGACTTACGATGGGAACCTCAGGGACATAATCTGGTGGCCTCAGGAAAGGCCAGTCCCCATGCGAGTTGCTCGGGGGCCTCTCGTATTCCTCTCCCATCGATGCCGCGGCCTAAGACCTTGTGTGGAGTCGGTGCCGGAACCTGAGGATTCCTCTCCAGTGTTGACATGGATCTTGGGGTACTTCCTGAGTCTCCCCTGTGGAGTCAGTCCTCGTCTCGAGTGGGGGCATGCACGTGCGCTTTCCTCCCCAGCTGTAGCCAGCAGTGTCACGCTTCCCTTCGCGTGGATCAAGGGATCTGTGGCTTTCCCTCGAGCTTTCCCACGATGCTTTCCCACGAGGCTTTCCCACAAGGCTGCCCACGTGCCACCGTGGTGTGAGTCGATCGTCGGCTTGAAAGTCGAGGCAGTGCAGGGAAAACAGGTTTCCCTGGAATGGACTGAGACATCTGGGGGACTCTGGGAATGGTTGGCACGACCCTGGAGTTCCTCTCGCCTTTCCTGTGGAGAGTGCCTCCTCTTGAGATGCGACGGAAATGCCGTGAATTCTTTCCCGACCACGCAGGGGAAGGATCTCTCCTCTCGAGCTAGGAGGCGGAAACGGGGCTCCTCTGGATGAGGGCGGGACTCTCGTGATTTCCTCTCGAGTGGAGACG
This sequence comes from Capra hircus, assembly GCF_001704415.2. NCBI lineage: Eukaryota > Metazoa > Chordata > Mammalia > Artiodactyla > Bovidae > Capra > Capra hircus. The sequence goes on from NW_017205055.1 coordinate 5,091, forward strand.
GTATGTCGGGGAAATTCTTGAGTTGCAGCCAGGGTGTGAAAACCCTTTGTAAGTTCCAGAGGGTAGGTGATTAGCCTCGCGGGGCGCTCAGCGGAAATGGCCTCAACTCGCCTGGAGGGGCGAACCTCCTGGATTTTCTCGAGTTGCGGCAGGTGCTCTCGACTAACGACGGGGATCAGGGACCCGCTCTGGTGGCCTCAGGAAAGGCCAGTCCCCATGCGAGTAATTCGGGGGCCTCTAGGGCCTCCTCTCCCGTCGATGCCGGGGCCTAAGACCTTGTGTAGAGTCGGTGCCGGAACCTGAGCATTCCTCCCAGTGCTGACATGGATTTTGGGGTA
>NW_017205056.1:0-18576 GCF_001704415.2 Capra hircus
AAAAATGAAACCTTTAATCAGTCCTATTCTAAAGATTTTGACTCCTCGGAAGCTCCTACATTCCTAGGATGTTTTAAGCTTCCTGTGCCTCCTGCGGTCAGGAGGCCTCAAACAATCACATGCGCAGCTGTACGAGTCCTGCAGGCAGGCTAGAAAGCCATCGGAGGGGTTTTTGGATTGAAACACTCTTTCAAATGCAGAAGACTAAAGCCCTGATTTGACTTTTTCCAGAAAATGTCAGAAGAGTGGATAAGCAGAGCACAAAAGCCGGACAGATTTTTGTTGGGGTACGTGCTTAGGAATTTGCAGAGGGGTCCCTGAAGTCTGAGCACGCCTTGCGTATGTCAGCTTCCTTCCTCATGACCTTGTCACGGGCGGATTCCTCACACTGGCTCCCAGCATCTCACCCTTTTTTATTTTAAATGAATTAATTATTTATGTTTAAAATCAGGTGCAGTTCGGTCGGCGAGATTCCGAATGCTCTGCCGAAGAATCTAGACAATACAGGGAAGAATGATTACGAGGAGCAAGATTATAAAGAGTAGACAGACTAGTCTTTCCAGAAATGAAGTTAGAGAAAGTGTGGAAAAAGTCATTGGCTTCTCCTGCGGTGGTAAAATCTAATCGGGAGTGTTCCAAGGTCTGAATCTGGTTATGCAGTTTCCCTAAGTCTAAACTAATATCTGAGCTGTTCCAAAACACCTAAAACTTGATTTTTTAACATATTGGGCATTTACACTTGTTGAATCAATGACCGTTGCCATAGTAACAATAACAGTTATTGTAACACAGCAAGAACATAATTATCATATCAATAAGTTGTTACCAGTTACAGGACATCTTTAAAACCACAAAAGAGCAGACATTACTTTGAGGAGTTAAACAAGATGAAAACATCCATGGTTCACAAGTCGCTACATTAGGTACGTTAAGTTTTCTGGAATCATTGGTTGAAAAGAAGAACATAAGGAGAGGATAGACAAGCCAAAATAAAGTAAATAGAGTCATTTTCTGGTTGGAGTTTGCGCTGCAGCAGCTGTTAGTCCCGCCGGGATCTTGATGTTTCTTTTGCCTCTTCTGCCGGTGGAGCAGCGGCCTTCACCCCGCCCTCTGACACTGGCGCTGTTACGGGGCTGCGAGTGCGGTGCACTGGGTTCCGTCAGTCAGGCTGGCCCGCCCGCAGCTTTTGGTGCACTGCTGTTTCCCGCGGCGGTGGCGGCAGAGAAGTTCCCTTTTTCTTTTGTGGCGAATCAGTCTGTCCGGGATCCAAATTGACGAATCTGCACCCGTGTGGAAAAAATATAAACACTTCCTCGACCCGCAGTAAATTCTGGGTCGGGATCTTTTTGTTATCTGGAGATCTTTTTGCTTTACCAATGGCTTTTTATTTTACTGTTCCAAACGAATCAGCATTTAACTTATTACAAAGAGAACATGTTGTAAAATCTGATGGGGGAAAACTATACTTAATTTCTCCTTTTTTAATTTTTGAATTAACAAAGCTCGTGAGGGTAAATGATGCAAGATCTGATCACAAGAATTTCCTATAGCAATCTGCCAATCAGCAAACATTTGAAAAGCATCAAGTTGTTTTTTGTTATATGGAATTACAATTTTTGATGGCTCTTTACTGAACAATTTAATAAATCAGTATGCTTGAATTAATCTTTTAAATTAATATGTCAGTAATTTTTTCTTAGGCAGAGGCCATTGTTCCACCAAGTTGGGATAAGATAAAACTATTTTTTGGGGGGTCATTAGATGGAACCAATGGGCCTTCTTGTCACAAGCATCCTGTAGGTATACATTTTGTGGCAAGAATAATTTAATCTCCTTTTTTGGCAATATTAATCTTAATTAACTGATCATTTAAAGCCTCATTCACTTTAACGAAAGCCAACTGTGTCACACTAGTCAACTTTTTCTTAGAACTGGGATTAGGATTGTTATTTTTCAGCAATCAAAACAAAAGGCTTTAAATCTACAAAAGTCAGTTTTAAATGTGGGCATATCCAATTAATATCACCTAATAATTGTTGGAAATCATTTAAAGTTAGTAAACAATCTCTCAGCAGCTTTAAAAGGACATTATCAGTTTTAAAACTTTTGGCAGACCCAAATATAAGAAGCAAGAAAAGCTTTTTTAATGATCTTTTTATAACCCAAATCTGGTCTATAGCCTTTTAGATGACAAGTAGCCATTTAATCTTTGCTTGAATACTTCCAGCAACGGGGAGCTCACTATTCACCAAGGTTTTAAACTCTCTCTCACCTCTTACTCTATAGCATTTTTATCCTGCATACCACCTTTTCTAATCCCACCAACTCCTTTTCAGTAGTATATGTTGGCCAGGAGCTGCGCTAGTCTCTCAGCAATGTAAGAAACGTCTTGTCTATTGTCTAACAGCCATGACATTTTATATCTTTAAAAAATCTTTTAAAGGCCTAGAAGCTGCAATTTTTTGCACCCAAAAAGCTAGATCTAGATCCTCTGGGGCTTTTTTTGTCTGGTTTTTCTGTCTGGTAATAAGGTAAAAGCAAAAGCTGTGCTATTTTTTAATTTTAATTGCACAGTTTTAGCAGGTGGCGATATCAAAACTTCAATTTTTTTAGTATAATCAGAATTTACTACACAAGACACTACCGAAATTTTTTGAAAAGAAAGCAAGCTATGCCCCAGCACAAGTCTTACAATGTCCTCAGGCAGGGGACTAGCCACTGGAATCTGAGTCAGGAGCTATTATTATTAAGGTGGTGGAACTGAGGTCCAGGCCTGAGCTACCTGGGGTTGTTTGGTACGGCTTGTTATCTCTGTTTAGCAAGACATTTTGGCAAAAAATGTTCTATTTGGCCTCAAGAGAAACATTTTGCATTTGTAAAGTCCTTTTTATTACGAATATTTTTCTTTTTTTTTTTCTGTTTTTCTTCCTTTTTCTTTTTTTTTTTTTTTTGTTGGGTGAGGCCCCTCCTGAGGGGATTTTATGCAAGGAGCAAGCTCTGTTTTAAAAGCTCTTTTGCTCAAAAATATTGTCACTATCGTTTTCAAACTTAAGCAATGTTCTGGGAGGCTTTGGATATAAAGTGGGGAGTTCTTAAGCCCTGGGGAGGCGCAAGCAGAGGTTGCAGTGGTCGCCTTAAATAAGACAACTTTTTTAAAGGTTTGGTTTGTGTAGAGGGGGAGGGGGCTCTCCAGGGCGCTCGGCCGCTGCGTCCTGTAAGCACCCTCCTTCCTCGGGAGGAAGAGTACAGTCTCTCTCCTTTTGTTTGCCAATGGCAGAAAATATGATCTGCGTAATAGGTGGAGACCCACTACGATCCACTGCTATAGTCTCTCCCATAGGCTATCTAACTAACAGCCTCATGACGGGGGTCCAGAACATTTGTAATAATATTTTACAGAGCAAAAGCATTTACAGGCCCATGCAAAGTATAATTAGTTTTTAGCTGTTTTATTACCTTTATCCAAGTATCTAAATCTCTTTTCTGGAAACCAAGGACATTGGTCTTGTAACACGAGCCTTTTAATCTTTAATTTGTCTTTTTTGTTTAACAGTTACAAAATTACTTGTATAAAGAGGTGTCATTGTTTTGAGTCATTGTTACCCGTGTCAGAAAATTAAGAGTTATAGAAAAGTCTGCCTTGACAAAAAGGTTTTACCTTAGCCAAGGGGGGTTTTGTTTTAAACCCTAAGATAGCAGGTTTCTTTTCAACCTCTAGAGCACCAGGTTTCTCTTAAACCCTTGAACACTTCCCACTCGTCCTCACCCTGTCTATCCTACAGGGGGGCCCGCGGCACCCTGAGTGGGGTCCTAGCCGTCCCGAACACTCAACACTGGGGGAGTACCCGAAAGTACTCCGGGGGGAGTGATTAAGTCACTCCGGGGGGAGCAACAGAGAGTGCTCCGGGGGGAGCAACGGAGAGTGCTCCGGGGGGAGCTTTTGCTCCGAGGAACCTACCTTCAAATAGCCTGTTCCGGGCACCACTTGCCGGGGTCCAGCCCCAGTGGATCCAGGGAATTCGAAGGGTGGACGGCGTTGGCATGGAAAGACTTGTTTGTTTATTAATGTAAGATTAGATTAAGAAACTATAGTGTAGTAAGAGATTAAGTGGAGGAAGAGGGCTGAATATCTTGGTTTACGCGGACGGCCAATAAAATTCCAGACAAGGAATTTGCACCATCTACGTTGGGCCACCGGCACCCGCTTGAATATCTAAGGGTGCCTCGCCTTAAGCTCCCTTTCGTGCGGGTCTTAACAGCCGGGGCAAGTAAGTAGACCTGGCGAGCCTCCGCGCCCCAGATGGAGATTCAGCCTGAAGTTAAAGTAAAGAGCAGAGAGAGGGAAGGGGAGAGAAGAAGAGAGAGAGAGAGACATGGGGGGGAGCCAGAGTCCCAAGAAACCAGGCCGAGAGACTAGTTCGAGAAACTGGCCCCCATCCTTTATTGTTCAGAAGGCCTTTTATACTTTTGATAAAACACGGAGATCAATGGGTAACGCAAAATTATGTAGCGTTCGCAACCCAGATTCTTTCCGTATATCAGTTTGTATACAAAAGGTCTCAGGTGATTTACATTATCTTTTGGCCAAGAGGCTTGTTAACACTTTTTGGCTCTCTTCCTTAATGAATGTTAATTTTGTTTCCCCTGAAGTGTTTTTTTTTTAATCTGCATCTCCTTAAAGCATTAAAGTTACATCTCAATAGAACAAAGGTGCAGTGGGATATAACAAAGAAGGTACTTAACTCAAAGATCTAATGTTGCTAATACCAGGTCTACTACTTGTTTTTCTATATACCAACTATATCTAAAAATAAAGGATATGAAAATTTGGCAGCAAGCATTGACCCAAAAAATGAAACCATTAATAAGTCCTATTCTAAAGATTTTGACTCCTCGGAAGCTCCTACATTCCTAGGATGTTTTAAGCTTCCTGTGCCTCCTGCGGTCAGGAGGCCTCAAACAATCACATGCGCAGCTGTACGAGTCCTGCAGGAAGGCTAGAAAGCCATCGGAGGGGTTTTTGGATTGAAACACTCTTTCATGTGCAGAAGACTAAAGCCCTGAATTGACTTTTTCCAGAAAATGTCAGAAGAGTGGAATAGCAGAGCACAAAAGGCGACAGATTTTTGTTGGGGTACGTGCTTAGGAATTTCCAGAGGGGTTCCTGAAGTCTGAGCACGCCTTGCGTATGTCAGCTTCCTTCCTCATGACCTTGTCACGGGCGGGATTCCTCACACTGGCTCCCAGCAGGTGCCGGAACCTGAGGATTCCTCTCCAGTGCTGACATGGATCTTGGGGTACTTCTGGAGTCTCCCCAGGGGAGTCAGTCCTCGTCTCGAGTCGGGGCATGAACGTGCGGTTTCCTCTCGAGCTGTAGCAGCAGAGTCACGATTCCCTTCGCGTGGATCAAGGGATCTGTGGCTTTCCCTCGAGGCTTTCCCAGGAGGCTTTCCCACGAGGCTTTCCCACAGGGCTGTCCCACGGGCCACCGTGGTGTGAGTCGATCCTCGGCTTGAAAGTAGAGGCAGTGCAGGGAAAACAGGTTTCCCTGGAATGGACTGTGACATCTGGAGGACTCTGGGAATGGTGGCACGACCCTGGAGTTCCTCTCGCCTTTCCTGTGGAGAGCGCCTACTCTTGAGTTGCTACAGAAACGCCGGGAATTCTTTCCCGACCACGCAGGGAAAGGATCCCTCCTCCCGAGCTAGGAGGCGGAAACGGGGCTCCTCTGGATGTGGGCGGGACTCTCATGCATCCTCTCGAGTGGAGACGGGTATGTCGGGGAACTTCTTGAGTTGCAGCAAGGGTGTGAAGGACCCTTTGGAAGTTCCAGAGGTTAGGTGTGATTAGACTCCAGACACCTCAGCGGAAATGCACCTCATCTTGCCTGGAGGGGAGAACCTCCTGGATTTTCTCGAGTTGCGGCAGGTGGTCTCGACTTACGACGGGGACATCAGGGACCCTCTCTGGTGGACTCAGGAAAGGCCAGTTCACAGGCGCTTTGCTCAGGGGCCTTTCGGGATTCCTCTCCCGTCGATGCCGGGGCCTAAGATCTTGTGTGGAGTCGGTGCCCAAACCTGAGGATTCGTCTCCAGTGCTGACATGGATCTTGGGGTACTTCTGGAGTCTCCCCAGGGGAGTCAGTCGTCGTCTCGAGTGGGGGAATGCACGTGCGCTTTACTCCTGTGCTGTAGCAGCAGTGTCACGCTTCCCTTCCCGTGGATCATAGGATCTGTGGCTTTCCCTCTAGGCTTTCCCATGAGGCTTTCCAACGACGCTTTCCCACCAGGCTCTCCAACGAGGCTTTCCCCCAGTGATTTCCCACGTGCCACCGTGGTGTCAGTCGATCCTCGGTTTGAAAGTCCAGGCAGAGCCGGGGAAACAGGCTTCCCTGGAATGGACTGAGACATCTGGGGGACTCTGGGAATGGTGACACGACCCTGGAGTTCCTCTCGCCCTTCCTGTGGAGAGCGCCACCTGTTGATATGTGACGGGAACGCCGGGAATTCTTTTCCGAACACGCAGGGAAAGGATCCCTCCTGTCGAGCTAGGAGGCGGAAACAGGGCTCCTCTGGATGTGGGCGGGACTCTCGTGCTTCCTCTCGAGTGGAGACGGGTATGTCAGGGAACTTCTTGAGTTGCAGCAAGGGTGTGAAGGGCCCTTTGGAAGGTCCACAGATTAGGTGTGATTAGCCTCGAGTCGCCTCTGCGGAAATGGGCCTCATCTCGTCTACAGGGAAGAACCTCCTGGATTTTCTCGAGTTGCGGCAGGTTCTCTCGACTTATGACGGGGACCTCAGGGACTCGCTCTGGTGGCCTCAGGAAGGCCAGTCCCCATGCGAGTTGCTCGGGGGCCTCTCGTGATTTCACTCCCATCGATGCTGGGGCCTAAGACCTTGTGTGGAGTCAGTGCCGGAACCTGAGGATTCCTCTCCATTGCTGACATGGATCTTGGGGTACTTCTGGAGTCTCCCCAGGGGAGTCAGTCCTCGTCTCGAGTGGGCGCATGCACATGCACTTACCTCCCGAGTTGTAGCTGAAGTATCTCGCTTCCCTTTTTGTGGAGTAAGGGATCTGTGGCTTTTCCTCGAGTCTTTCCCACGAGGCTTTCCCACGAGGCTTTCCCAAAGGGCTGTCCCACGTGCCACCGTGGTGTGAGTCGATCCTCGGCTTGAAAGCCAAGGCAATGCAGGGAAAACACGTTACCGTGGAATGGACTGAGACATGTGGGGGACTCTGGGAATGGTGGCACCACCCTGGAGTTCCTCTCGCCTTTCCTGTGGAGAGCGACTCCTCTTGAGACGCTATGGGAACGCCGGGAATTCTTTCCCGACAACGCAGGGAAAGGATCCCTCCTCTCGAGCTAGGAGACGGAAACGGGGCTCCTCTGGATATGGGCAGGACTCTCGTGCTTCCTCTCGAGTGGAGACAGGTATGTCGGGGAACTTCTTGAGTTGCAGCAAGGACGTGAAAGACCCTTTGGAAGTTTCAGAGGTTAGGTGTGATTAGCCTCGAGACACCTCAGCGGAAATGGACCTCATCTCGCTTGGAGGGGAGAACCTCCTGGATTTTCTCGAGTTGCGGTAGGTGCTCTCGACTTACGACGGGGACCTCAGGGACCCGCTCTTGTGGCCTCAGGACAGGCTAGTCCCCATGCGAGTTGCTCGGGGGCCTCTCGGGATTCCTCTCCCGTCGATGCCGGGGCCTAAGACTGCCGGGAGCCAGTGTGAGGAAGCCCGCCCGTGACAAGGTTATGAGGAAGGAAGCTGACATACGCAAGGCGTGCTCAGACTTCAGGGACCCCTCTGGAAATTTTTAAGCATGTACCCCAACAAAAATCTGCCGGTTTTTGTTCTCTGCTTTTTCACTCTTCTGACCTTTTCTGGAAAAAGTCAATTCAGGGCGTTAGTCTTCTGCATTTGAAAGAGTGTTTCAATCCAAAACCCTCTGATGGCTTTGTAGCCTGCCTGTAGGACTCGTACAGCTGCGCTTGTGATTGTTTGAGGCCTCCTGACCGCAGGAGGCACAGGAAGCTTAAAATATCCTAGGAAAGCAGGAGCTTCCGAGGAGTCAAAATTTTTATAATAGGACTGATTAAAAGTTTCATTTTTTGGGTCAATGCTTGCTGCCAAATTTTCATATCCTTTATTTTTAGATATAGTTGGTATATAGAAAATCAAGTAGTAGACCTGGTATTAGCAACATTAGATCTTTGAGTTAAGTACCTTCTTTGTTATAACCCACTGCATCTTTGTTCTATAGAGATGTAACTTTAATGCTTTAAGGAGATGCAGATTAAAGAAAAACACTTCAGGGGAAACAAAATTAACATTCATTAAGGAAGAGAGCCAAAAAGTGTTAACAAGCCTCTTGGCCAGAAGATAATGTAAATCACCTGAGACCTTTTGTATACAAAATGATATACAGAAAGAATCTGGGTTGCGAACACTACATAATTTTGTGTTATCCATTGATCTCCATGTTTTATCAAAAGTATAAAAGGCCTTCTGAACAATAAAGGAGGAGGCCAGGGGCCGGGGTCCAGTTTCTCAGACCAGCTTCTCGAACTAGTCTCTCAACCTGGTTTCTTTGGACTTTGGATCCCCCGTGTCTTTCTCTCTCTTTCTTCTTCTCTACCTTTCCTTCTCTCTGCTCTTTACTATAACTTCAGGCTGAATCTCCACCTGGAGTGCGGAGGCTCGCCAGGTCTACTTACTTGCCCTGGCTGTTAAGACCCGCACGAAAGGGAGCTTAAGGCGAGGCACCCTTAGATATTCAAGCGGGCGCCGGTGGCCCAACGTAGGTGGTGCAAATTCCTTGTCTGGAATTTTATTGGCCGTCCGCATAAACCAAGCTATTCAGCCCTCTTCCTCCACTTAATCTTCTTACTACACTATAGTTTCCTAATCTAATCTTAGATTAATAAATAAAAAAGTCTTTCCACGCCAACGCCGTCCACCCTTCGAATTCCCTGATCAACCGGGGCTGGACCCCGGCATAAGACCTTGTGTGGAGTCGGTGCCGGAACCTGAGGATTCCTCTCCAGTGCTGACATGGATCTTGGGGTACTTCTGGAGTCTCCCCAGGGGAGTCAGTCCTCGTCTCGAGTCGGGGCATGCACGTGCGCTTTTCTCCCGAGCTGTAACAGCAGTGTCACGCTTCCATTCTCGTGGATCAAGGGATCTGTGGCTTTCCCACGAGGCTTTCCCACAGGGCTGTCCCACGTGCCACCGTGGTGTGAGTCGATCCTCGGTTTGAAAGTCGAGGCAGTGCAGGGAAAACAGGTTTCCCTGGAATGGACTGAGACATCTGGGGAACTCTGGGAATGGTGGCACGACCTGGAGTTCCTCTCTCCTTTCCTGTGGAGAGCGCCTCCTCTTGAGATGCGACGGGAATGCCAGGAATTCGTTCCCGACCACGCAGGGAAAGGATCACTTCTCCCGAGCTATGTGGGGGAAACGGGGCTCCTCTGGATGTGGGCGGGACTCTCGTGCTTCCTGTGGAGTGGAGACGGGTATGTCGGGAAACTTCCTGAGTTGCAGCAAGGGTGTGAAGGACCAATTGGAAGTTCGAAGGTTAGGTGTGATTAGCCTCGAGACGCCTCAGCACGAATGGGCCTCATCTCGCCTGGAGGGGAGAACCTCCTGGATTTTCTCGAGTTGCGGCAGGTGCTCTCGACTTACGACGGGGACTTCAGGGACCCGCTCTGGTGGCCTCAGGAAAGGCCAGTCCCCATGCGAGTTGCTCGGGGGCCACTCAGGATTCCTATCCCATCGATGCCGGTGCCTAAGACCTTGTGTGGAGTCGGGGCCAGACCCTGAGGATGCCTCTCCAGTGCTGACATGAGTCTTTCCGTACTTCTGGAGTCTCGCCACGGGATTCAGTCCTCATCTCATGTGGGGGCATGCACCTGCCATTTCCTCACGAGCTGTAGCAGCAGTGTCACGCTTTCTGACATGTGGATCAAGGGATCTGTCGCTTTCCCTTGAGGCTTTCACACGAGGCTTTCCAACAGGGCTGTCCCACGTGCCACGGTGGTGTGAGTCGATCCTCGGCGTGAAAGTCGAGGCAGTGCAGGGAAAACAGGTTCTTCTGGAATGGACTTAGACATCTGGGGGACTCTTGGAATGCTGGCAAGGCCCTGGAGTCCCTCTCGCCTTGCCTGTGGAGATCTCCTCCTCTTGAGATGCGACGGGAACACGGGGAATTCTTTCCCAACCACGCATGGAAAGAATCCCTCCTCTCAAGCTAGGAGGCGGAAACGGGGCTCCTCTGGATGTGGGCGGGACTGTTGTGCTTCCTCTCGAGTGGAGACGGGTATGTTGGGGAACTTCTTGAGTTGCAGCAAGGGTGTGAAGGACCCTTTGGAAGTTCCAGAGGTTAGGTGTGATTAGCCTCGAGACGCCTCAGCAGAAATGGGCCTCATCTCGCCTGGAGGGCAGAACCTCCTGGATTTTCTCGAGTTACAGCAGGTGCTCTCGACATACGACGGGTCCTCAGGGACCCGGTGTGGTGGCCTCAGGAAAGGCCATTCCCCATACAAGTTGCTCGGTGGCCTCTCGGGATTCCTCTTCCGTCGATACCGGGGCCTAAGACCTTGTGTGGAGTCGGTGCCGGAACCTGAGGATTCCTCTCCAGGGATGACATGGATCTTGGGGAACTTCTGGAGTCTCCCCAGGGGAGTCAGTCCTCGTCTCGAGTGGAGGCATGCAGGTGCGCTTTCCTCCCAAGCTGTAGCAGCAGTGTCACGCTTCCCTTCGCGTGGATCAAGGGATCTGTGGCTTTCCCTCGAGGCTTTCCCACGAGGCTTTCCCACAGGGCTGTCTCACGTGCCACCGTGGTGTGAGTCGATCCTCGGCTTGAAAGTCGAGGCAGTGCAGGGAAAACAGTTTTCCCTGGAATGGACTGAGACATCTGGGTGACTCTGCTAATTGTGGCACGACCCTGGAGTCCCTCTTGCCTTTCCTGTGGAGAGCACCTCCTTTTGAGATGCGACGGGAACGCGGGAAATTCTTTCCCGACCACGCAGGGAAAAGGATCCCTCCTCTCGAGCTAGGAGGCGGACACGGGGCTCCTCTGGATGTGGGCGGGACTCTCGTGCTTCCTCTCGAGTGGAGACGGTATGTCGGAGAACTTCTTGAGTTGCAACAAGGGTGTGAAGGACCCTTTGGAAGTTCCAGACGTTAGGTGTGATTAGCCTCGAGACGCCTCAGCGGAAATGGGCCTCATCTCGCCTGGAGGGGAGAACCTCCTGGATTTTCTCGAGTTGCGGCAGGTTCTCTCGACTTACGACGGGGACCTCAGGGACCCGCTCTGGTGGCCTCAGGAAAGGCCAGTCCCCAATCGAGTTGCTCGGTGGCCTCTTGGGATTCCTCTCCCGTCGATGCCGGGGCCTAAGACCTTGTGTGGAGTCAGTGCCGGAACCTGAGGATTCCTTTCCAGTGCTGACATGGATCTTGGGGTAGTTTTGGAGTCTCCCCAGGGGAGTCAGTCCTCTTCTCGAGTGGGGGCATGCACGTGCGCATTCCTCCCGAGCTGTAGCACCAGTGTCACGCTTCCCTTCACGTGGATCAAGGGATCTGTGTCTTTCCGAGGCTTTCCCACGAGGCTTTCCCACGAGGCTTTCCCACAGGGCTGTCCAACGTGCCACTGTGGTGTGAGTCGATCCTCGGCTTGAAAGTGGAGGCAGTGCAGGGAAAACAGGTTTTCCTGGAATGGACGGAGACATCTTGGGGACTCTGGGAATGGTGGCGCGACCCTGGAGTTCCTCTCGCCTATCCAGTTGAGAGCTCCTCCTCTTGAGATGCGACGGGAAAGCTGGCATTTCTTTCTCGACCACGCAGGGAAAGGATCCCTCCTCTCGAGATAGGAGGAGGAAACGGGGCTCCTCTGGATGTGAGCGGGACTCTCATGCTTCCTCTCGAGTGGAGACGGGTATGTCAGGGAACTTCTTGAGTTGCAGCAAGGGTGTGAAGGACCCTTTGGAAGTTCCAGAGGATAGGTGTGATTAGCCTCGAGACGCCTCAGCGGAAATGGGCCTCATCTCGCCTGGAGGGGAGAACCTCCTGGATTTTCTCGAGTTGCGGCAGGTGCTCTCGACTTACGACGGGGACTTCAGGGACCCGCTCTGGTGGCCTCAGGAAAGGCCAGTCCCCATGCGAGTTGCTCGGAGGCCTCTCGGGATTCCTCTCCGTTTGATGCCGGGGCCTAAGACCTTGTGTGGAGTCGGTGCCGGAACCTGAGGATTCCTCTCCAGTGCTGACATGGATCTTGGGGTACTTCTGAAGTCTCCCCAGGGGAGTCAGTCCTTGTCTCGAGTGGGGCCATGCACGTGGGCTTTCCTCCCGAGCTGTAGAAGCAGTGTCATGCTTCCCTTCGTGTGGATCAAAGATATGTGGCTTTCCCTCGAGGCTTTCCCACGAGGCTTTCCCACGAGGGTTTCCCACAGGGCTGTCCCACGTGCCACCGTGGTGTGAGTCGATCCTCGGCTTGAAAGTGGAGGCAGTGCAGGGAAAACAGGTTTCCCTTTAATGGACTGAGACATCTGGGGGACTCTGGGAATGGTGGCAAGACACTGGACTTCCTCTCGCCTTTCCTGTGGAGAGCGCCTCCTCTTGAGATGCCACGGAAATGCCGGGAATTCTATCCCGACCACGCAGGGAAAGGATCCCTCCTCTCTAGCTAAGAGGCGGAAACGGGGCTCCTCTGGATGTGGGCGGGACTCTCGTGCTTCCTCTCGAGTGGAGACGGGTATGTCGGGGAACTTCTTGAGTTGCAGCAAGGGTGCGAAGGACCCTTTGGAAGTTCCAGAGGTTAGGTGTGATTAGCCTCGAGACGCCTCAGCGGAAATGGGCCTCATCTCGCCTGGAGGGGAGAACCTCCTGGATTTTCTCGAGGTGTGGCAGGTGCTCTCGACTTACGACGGGGACCTCAGGGACCCGCTCTGGTGGCCTCAGGAAAGGCCAGTCCCCATGCGAGTTGCACGGGGCCCTCTCGGGACTCCTCTCCCGTCGATGCCGGGGCCTAAGACCTTGTGTGGAGTCGGTGCCGGAACCTGAGGATTCCTCTCCAGTGCTGACATGGATCTTGGGGTACTTCTGGAGTCTCCCCAGGGGAGTCAGTCCTCGTCTCGAGTGGGGGCATGCACGTACCCTTTACTCCTGAGCTGTAGCAGCAGTGTCACGCTTCCTTCGCGTGGATCAAGGGATCTGTGGCTTTCCCTCGAGGCTTTCCCACGACGATTTCCCACGAGGCTTTCCCACAGGGCTGTCCCACATGTCACGTTGTTGTGAGACAATCCTCAGCTCGAAAGTCGAGGCAGTGCAGGGAAAACAGGTTTCCCTGGAATGGGCTGAGGCATCTGGGGGACTCTGGGAATGGTGGCATGACCCTGGAGTTCCTGTCGCCTTTCCTGTGGAGAGCGCCTCCTCTTGAGATGCGACGGGAATGCCGGGAATTCTTTCCTGATCACGCAGGGAAAGGATCCCTCCTCTCGAGCTAGGAGGTGGAAACGGGGATCCTCTGGATGCGGGCGGGACTCTCGTGCTTCCTCTCGAGTGGAGACGGGTATGTCGGGGAACTTCTTGAGTTACAGTAAGGGTGTGAAGAACACTTTGGAAGTTCCCAAGTTGAGGTGTGATTAGCCTCGAGAAGCCTGAGCGGAAATGGGCCTCATCTCGCCTGGAGGGGAGAACCTCCTGGATTTTCTCGAGTTGTGGCAGGTGCTCTCGAGTTACGTCGGGAATTCAGGGACCCACTCTGGTGGCCTCAGTAAAGGCCAGTCCCCATTCGAGTTGCTCGGGGGCCTCTCGGGATTCTTCTCCCGTCGATGCCAGGACCTAAGACCTTGTGTGGATTCGGTGCCGGAACCTGAGGATTCCTCTCCAGTGCTGACATAGTTCTTGGGGTACTTCTGGAGTCTCCCAAGGGGAAACAGTCCTCGTCTCGGGTGGGGGCAGCACGTGCGCTTTCCTCCCGTGTTGTAGCAGCAGTGTCACGCTTCCCTTTGCGTGGATCAAGGCATCTGTGGCTTTCCCTCGAGGCTTTCCCACGAGGCTTTCCCACGAGGCTTTCCCACAGGGCTGTCCCACGTGCCACCGAGGTGTGATTCGATGCTCGGCATGAAAGTCGTGGCAGTGCAGGGAAAACAGGTTTCCCTGGAATCGGACTGAGACATCTGGGGGACTCTGGGAATTTTGGCACGACCCTGGAGTTCCTCTCGCCTTTCCTGTGGAGAGCGCCTCCTCTTGAGATGCGACGGGAACGCCAGGAATTCTTTCCCGACCATGCAGGGAACGGATCCCTCCTCTCGAGCTAGGAGGTGGAAACGGGGCTCCTCTGGATATGGGCGGTACTCTCGTGCTTCCTCTCGAGTGGAGATGGGTATGTCTGGGATCTTCTTGAGTTGCAGCAAGGGTGTGAAGGACCCTTTGGAAGTTCCAGAGGTTAGGTGCGATAAGCCTCGAGACGCCTCAGCGGAAATGGGCCTCATCTCGCCTGGAGGGGAGAACCTCCTGGATTTTCTCGAGTTGCGGCAGGTGCTCTCGACTTACGACGGGGAACTCAGGGACCCGCTCTGGTGGCCTCAGGAAAGGCCAGTCCCCATGCGAGTTTTTCTGGGGCCTCTCGGGATTCCTCTCCCGTCGACCCGGGGCCTAAGACCTTGTGTGATGTCCGTGCCGGAACCTGAGGATTCCTCTCCAGTGCTGACATGGATCTTGGGGTACTTCTGGAGTCTCCCAAGGGGAATCAGTCCTCGTCTCGTTTTGGGCAGCACGTGCCCTTTCCTCCCGAGTGGTAGCAGCAGTGTCACGCCTCCCTTCGCGTGGATCAAGGGATCTGTGGCTTTCCCTCAAGGCTTTCCCACGAGGCTTTCCCACGTGTCTTTCCCACAGGGCTGTCCCACGTGCCACCGTGGTGTGAGTCGATCTTGGGGTTGAAAGTCGAGGCAGTGCAGGGAAAACAGGTTTCCCTGGAATGGACTAAGACATCTGGGGGACTCTAGGAGTGGTGGCACGACCCTGGAGTTCATCTGCCTTTCCTGTGGGAGAGCGCCGCGTATTGAGATGGGACGGGAATGCCGGGAATTCTTTCCCGACCACGCAGGGAAAGGATCCCCCCACTCGAGCTAGGAGGCGGAAACGGGGCTCTTCTGGATTTGGGCGGGACTCTCGTGCTTCCTCTCGAGTGGAGACGGGTATGTCGGGGAACTTCTTGAGTTGCCAGCAAGGGTGTGAAGGAACCTTTGGAAGTTCCAGAGGTTAGGTGTGATTAGCATCAGGACGCCTCAGCGGAAATGGGCCTCATCTCGCCTGGAGGGGAGAACCTCCTGGATTTTCTCGAGTTGCAGCAGGTGCTCTCGACTTACGACAGGGAATTCAGAGACCCGCTCTGGTGGCCCTAGGAAAGGACCAGTCCCCTTGCGAGTTGCTCGGGAGCCTCTCGGGATTCCTCTACCGTCGATGCCAGGGCCTAATACCTTGTTTGGAGTCAGTGCGGGAACCTGAGGATTCCTCTCCAATGCTGACATGGATCTTGGGAACTTCTGGAGTCGCCCCAGGGGAGTCAGTCCTCGTCTCGAGTCGGGACATGCACGTTGGGTTTCCTCCCCAGCTCTAGCAGCAGTGTCATGCTACCCGTCGAGTGGATAATGGGATCAGTGGCTTTCCCTCGAGGATTTTCCAAAGGGCTGTCCACGTGCCACCGTGGTGTGAGCCGATCCTCGGCTTGAAAGTCGAGGCAGTGCAGGGAAAACAGGTTTCCTGGAATGGATAGAGACAACTTGGGCACTCTGGGAATGGTGGGACGACTGTAGAATTCCTCTCGCCTTTCCTGTGGAGAGCGCCTCCTCTTGAGATGCGACCGGGAACGCCGTGAATTCTTTCCCGAACACGCAGGGAAACGATCCCTCCACTCGAGCTAGGAGGCGGAACGGGGCTCCTCTGAATGTGGGCGCGGACTCTCGTGCTTCCTCTCGAGTGGAGATTGGTTTGTCGGGGAACTTCTTGAGTTGCAGCAATGGTGTGAATTACCCTTAGTAGGTTCCAGAGGTTAGGTGTGATGAGCCTCCGGGACACTTCAGCGTAATTGGGCCTCATCTTGCCTGGAGGGGAGAACCTCCTGGATTTTCTCGTGTTGGGCAGCTGTTCTCGACTTACGAAGGGGACATCAGGGACCCGCTCTGGTGGCCTCAGGAAAGGCCAGTCCCAATGCGAGTAGCTCGAAGGACTCTCGGGATTCCTCTCCCGTCGATTCCGGTGCCTAAGACCTTGTGTGGAGTCGGGTGCCGTAACCTGAGGATTCCTCTCCACTGTGAAACGGATCTTGGGTAATTCTAGAGTCTCCCCAGGGGACTCAGTCCTCGTCTCGAGTGGGGGCATGCACGTGCGATTTCCTGCCGAGATGGAGCAGCATTGTCATGCTTCCCGTCGAATGGATCAAGGGATCTGTGGCTTTCCCTCGAGGCTTTCCCACAAGGCTTTCCCACGAGGCTTTCCCACGCGGCTTTCCGACAGGGCTGTCCCACGTGCCACCGTGGTGTGAGTCGATCCTGGGCTTGAAAGTCGAGGCCAGTGCAGGGAAAACAAGGTTTCCCTGGAATGGACTGAGACATCTGGGGGACTCAGGGAATGGTGGCACCACCCTGGAGTTCCTCTCCTTTCCTGTGGAGATCGCCTCCTCTTGACATATGACGGGAACGCCGGGGAATACTTTCCTGACAACGCAGGGAAAGGAACCTCCTCTCGAGCTAGGAGGCAGAAACGGGGCTCCTCTAGGTGTGGGCGGACTCTCGTGCTCCTCTCGAGTGGAGACGGGTATGTCAGGGAACTTCTTGAGTTGCAGCAAGGTGTGAAGGACCCTATGGAAGTTCCAGAGGTTAGGTGTGATTAGCCTCGTGACGCCTCAGCGAAATGGGCCTCATCTCGTCTGGAGGGAGACCTCCTGGATTTTCTCGAGTTGCAGCAGGTGCTCTCGACTTACGGCGGGGACCTCAGGGACCCGCTCTGTGGCCTCAGGAAAGGCCAGACCCCATGCGAGTTCTCTGGGGCCTCTCGGATTCCTCTCCCGTCGATGCTGCGACCTAGACCTGTTGTGGAGTCGTGCCGGAACCTGAGGATTCCTCTCCAGTGCTGACATGGATCTTGGGGTACTTCTGGAGTCTCCCCAGGGGAGTAAGTCCTCGTCTCGAGTGGGGCATGCACCGTGCGCTTTCCCCCCGAGCTGTAGCAGCAGTGTCTCTCTTCCCTTCGCGTGTTCAAGGTATCTGTTCCCTTGAGCTTTCCCACGAGGCTTTCCCACAGGGCTGTCCCACGTGCCACCGTGGTGTGAGTCGATCCTCGGCTTGAAAGTCAAGGCAGTGAAGGGAAAACAGGTTTCCCTGGAATGGACTGAGACATCTGGGGGGACTCTGGAATGGGGCACGACCCTGGAGTTCCTCTCGCCTTTCCTTTGGAGAGAGCCTCCTCTTGAGATGCGACGGAACGCCGGGAATTCTTTCCCGACCACGCAGGGAAAGGATTCCTCCTCTCGAGCTAGAGGCGGAAGCGGACCCTCTGGTTGTGGCGGGACTCTCGTGCTTCCTCTCGAGTGGAGACGGGTATGTCGGAAATTCTTGAGTTGCAGCAAGGGTGTGAAGGACCCTTTGGAAGTTCCAGAGGTTAGGTGTGATTAGCCTCGAGACGCCTCAGCGGAAATGGGCCTCATCTCGCCTGGAGGGGAAACCTACTGGATTTTCTCGAGTTGCGGCAGGTGCTCTCGACTTACGGCGGGGACCTCAGAGACCCGCTCTGGTGGCCTCAGGAAAGGCCAGCCCCATGCGAGTTGCTCGGGGGCCTCTCGGGATTCCTCTCCCGTCGATGCCGGGGCCTAAGATCTTGTGTGGAGTCGGTGCCGGAACCTGAGCATTCCTCTCCAGTGCTGACATGGATCTTGGTACTTCTGGATTCTCCCCACGGGAGTCAGTCCTTGTCTCGAGTCGGGGCATGCACGTGCGTTTTCCTCCCGAGCTGTAGCAGCAGTGTCATGCTTCCCTTCGAGGGGATAAAGGGATCTGTGTCTTTCCCTCGAGGCTTTCCCTGGAGGCTTTTTCACGAGGCTTTTCCCACAAGGCTGTCCCACGTGCCACCGTGGTGTGAGTCGATCCTTGGCTTGAAAGTCGATGCAGTGCAGGGAAAACAGGTTTTCCCTGGAATGGACGGAGACATCTGGTGTCTCTGGGAGTGGTGGCACGACCCTGGAGTTCTCTCGCCTTTCCTGTGGAAAGCACCTCCTCTTGAGATGAGATGGGTACGCCGGAAATTCTTTCCCGAACACGCAGCGAAAGGATGCCTCCTCTCGATCTAGAGGCGCGAAACGGGGCTCCTCTGGATGTGGGCGTGACTCTCGTGCTTCCTCTCGTGTCGAGACGGGTATGTCGGGGAACTTCTTGAGATGCAGCAAGGGTGTGAAGGACCCTTTGGAAGTTCCAGAGGTAGGTGTGATTTGCCTGGAGACGCTCCAGCGAAATGGGCCTCATCTCGCTGAAGGGAGAACCTTCCTGGATTTTCTCGAGTTGCGGCAGATGCCCTCGACTTACCA
>NW_017205057.1:0-5427 GCF_001704415.2 Capra hircus
GACGGGCTGGGCTGCCTCCTCTTCCCCCGAGGAGGCTCGCTTCCCTGCTGGCTGTGCACTCGCCTATCAGGCGGGGGCGCAGGGCTCCTCCAGCAGGTCTTGCCTCAGGGGCTGCTTCCCCTGAGTTGGGGCTGTGGGCAGGAACCCAGACACGCAGGATCAGGCCCCAAACACCTGCACATGTCTCTGCTGGGGAGGAGAGTGCTAGGGAACCTACGTCTGTCATACACTTTCTGGGCACCCAAGGAATCAGCCTCCGTGTGTGCGGGGCTGAAGACCCCAGCCAGGGGCCTGGGAGCCTGGTGCTCTCCGTGTGGCGCTGAATCTGGGCGGCCAAGCAACCGCTGGAGGAGCCCTGCAGTTGCCCTTCCCTTCCCTCTGACAGAATTCTCACTGCTGGAGCCCTTGGCAGTGTGCAACCCACCAGCCCCTAAGCTCTCCTTAGGAGGACTGGACCTAAGTGCAAAGGCAAGGCAGGATTGGAGCTGAGGCAAGAAAAGGCGCCAGTGGCGACTCCCAGGCTCCTGCTGCCTGCTCCTTCCTGGAGAGGCAGCCTAAAAGCAAGGCAAGTCTGGGCAAGGCTAGCCCCGGCCAGAGCAGCCTCGCGCCAGGAACTCTGCCAGATCGGGGCTCTGAGCAGAGCTAGAGCTCTGCCGTTACTGGAGGCGCACTTAGCTCCGTGCAAGCAGGGCTTTCAACTTGACGGGGCTGGGCTGCCTCCTCTTCCCCCGAGGAGGCTCGCTTCCCTGCTGGCTGTGCACTCGCCTATCAGGCGGGGGCGCAGGGCTCCTCCAGCAGGTCTTGCCTCAGGGGCTGCTTCCCCTGAGTTGGGCTGTGGGCAGGAACCCAGACACGCAGGATCAGGCCCCAACCACCTGCACATGTCTCTGCTGGGGAGGAGAGTGCTAGGGAACCTACGTCTGTCATACACTTTCTGGGCACCCAAGGAATCAGCCTCCGTGTGTGCGGGGCTGAAAACCCCAGCCAGGGCCCTGGGAGCCTGGTGCTCTCGGTGGCGGCGCTGATTCTAGGCGCTAGAAACCGCTGGAGGAGCCCTGCAGTTGCCCTTCCCTTCCCTCTGACAGAATTCTCACTGCTGGAGCCCTTGGCAGTGTGCAACCCACCAGCCCTAAGCCCTCCTTAAGGACGCTGGGACCTAAGTGCAAAGGCAAGGCAGGATTGGAGCTGAGGCAAGGAAGGCGCAGTGCGTCTCCCAGGCTCCTGCTCCTGCTCCTTCCTGGGAGAGGCAGCCTAAAAGCAAGGCAAGTCTGGGCAAGGCTAGCCCCCGGCAGAGCAGCTCGCGCCAGGAACTCTGCCAGATCGGGGCTCTGAGCAGAGCTAGAGCTCTGCCGTACTGGAGGCGCACTTAGCTCCGTGCAAGCAGGGCTTTCCTCTTGACTGGGCTCGGCTGCCTCTCTCTTCCCCGAGGAGGCTCGCTACACTGCTGGCTGTGCTCTCGCCTATCAGGCGGGGCGCAGGGCTCCTCCAGCAGGTCTTGCCTCAGGGGCTGCTTCCCCTGAGTTGAGGCTGTGGGGGAACCCAGACACGCAGGATAAGGCCCCAACCACCTGCACATGTCTCTGCTGGGGAGGAGAGTGCTAGGGAACCTACGTCTCTCACACACTTTCTAGGCACCCACGGAGTCAGCCTCTGGGAGTGTGGGGATGCAAAACCCAGCCAGGGGCCCTTGGAACCTGGTGCTCTCCGTGCGGAGCTTTGTCTGGGCGGCCAAGGAACCGCTGAAGGAGCCCTGCTGTTGCCCTTCGCTTCCCTCTGACAGAGCTTTCACTGCTGTGGAGCCCTTGGCAGTGTGCAACCACCAGCCCTAAGCCCTCCTCAAGGACGCTTGGGACCTAAGTGCAAAGGCAAGGCAGGGTAGAGCTGAAGCCAGGAAGGCGCCAGTGGCGTTTCCGAGCCTCACACAGCCTGCTCCTTCCTGGGGAGGAGCCTTAAAGCAAGGCAAGTCTGCGCAAGCTCGCCTATGGCAGAGCATCTTGGTGCCAGGAACTCTGCCAGATCGGGCCTCTGAACAGAGCTAGAGATCTGCCGTACTGGAGTCGCACTTAGCTTCGTGTAAGCAGGGATTTCAGCTTGACGGGGACTTGCTGCCTCCTCTTCCCCCGAGGAGGCTCGCTTCCCTGCTGGCTGTGCACTCGCCTATCAGGCGGGGGCGCAGGGCTCCTCCAGCAGGTCTTGCCTCAGGGGCTGCTTCCCCTGAGTTGGGGGCTGTGGCAGGAACCCAGACACGCAGGATCAGGCCCAAACACCTGCACATGTCTCTGCTGGGGAGGAGAGTGCTAGGGAACCTACGTCTGTCATACACTTTCTGGGCACCAAGGAATCAGCCTCCGTGTGTGCGGGGCTGAAAACCCCAGCCAGGGGCCTGGGAGCCTGGTGCTCTCCGTGTGGCGCTGAATCTGGGCGGCCAAGCAACGCTGGAGGAGCCCTGCAGTTGCCCTTCCCTTCCCTCTGACAGAATTCTCACTGCTGGAGCCCTTGGCAGTGTGCAACCCACCAGCCCCTAAGCTCTCCTTAAGGAGGACTGGGACCTAAGTGCAAAGGCAAGGCAGGATTGGAGCTGAGGCCAAGAAAGGCGCCAGTGGCGACTCCAGGCTCCTGCTGCCTGCTCCTTCCTGGAGAGGCAGCCTAAAAGCAAGGCAAGTCTGGGCAAGGCTAGCCCCGGCCAGAGCAGCCTCGCGCCAGGAACTCTGCCAGATCGGGGCTCTGAGCAGAGCTAGAGCTCTGCCGTACTGGAGGCCCACTTAGCTCCGTGCAAGCAGGGCTTTCCTCTTGACTGGGCTCGGCTGCTCCTCTTCTCCCGAGGAGGCTCGCTACACTGCTGGCTGTGCTCTCGCCTATCAGGCGGGCGCGCAGGGCTCCTCCAGCAGGTCTTGCCTCAGGGGCTGCTTCCCCTGAGTTGAGGCTGTGGGCGGGAACCCAGACACGCAGGATAAGGCCCCAACCACCTGCACATGTCTCTGCTGGGGAGGAGAGTGCTAGGGAACCTACGTCTCTCACACACTTTCTAGGCACCCACGGAGTCAGCCTCTGGGAGTGTGGGGATGCAAAACCCAGCCAGGGGCCCTTGGAACCTGGTGCTCTCCGTGCGGAGCTTTGTCTGGGCCGGCCAAGGAACCGCTGAAGGAGCCCTGCTGTTGCCCTTCGCTTCCCTCTGACAGAGCTTTCACTGCTGGAGCCCTGCAGTGTGCAACCCACCAGCCCCTAAGCCCTCCTCAAGGACGCTTGGGACCTAAGTGCAAAGGCAAGGCAGGGGTAGAGCTGAAGCCAGGAAGGCGCCAGTGGCGTTTCCGAGCCTCACACAGCCTGCTCCTTCCTGGGAGGGAGCCTTAAAGCAAGGCAAGTCTGCGCAAGGCTCGCCTATGGCAGAGCATCTTGGTGCCAGGAACTCTGCCAGATCGGGCCTCTGAACAGAGCTAGAGATCTGCCGTACTGGAGTCGCACTTAGCTTCGTGTAAGCAGGGATTTCAGCTTGACGGGGACTTGCTGCCTCCTCTTCCCGACGAGGCTCGCTTCCCTGCTGGCTGTGCACTCGCCTATCCAGGCGGGGCGCAGGGCTCCTCCAGCAGGTCTTGCCTCAGGGGCTGCTTCCCCTGAGTTGGGCTGTGGGCAGGAACCCAGACACGCAGGATCAGGCCCCAAACACCTGCACATGTCTCTGCTGGGAGGAGAGTGCTAGGGAACCTACGTCTGTCATACACTTTCTGGGCACCCAAGGAATCAGCCTCCGGTGTGTGCGGGGCTGAAAACCCCAGCCAGGGCCCTGGGAGCCTGGTGCTGTCTCGGTGCGGCGCTGATCTAGGCGGCCTAGAACCGCTGGAGGAGCCCTGCAGTTGCCCTTCCTTCCCTCTGACAGATTCTCATCTGGATGGGAGAAGTGGGAGAAGCGACTGTGGAACGTCGCTCAGCACTCTACCTTATTCCATGAATAAAAACCCAGCATCCTATGTTGATTATTGTTGTTCAGTTGCTAAGTCATGCGCGACTCTTTGCAAGGCGCGCCTGAATAGGCGAGAGCACAGCAGCAGTGTAGCGAGCCTCCTCGGGAGAAGAGGAGGTGGATTACTAAAACTAAAAGCCAATCAACATGTAATAAAGAAGGGGAAGCTGACTGACCTTTTCTTGTGTGCATGCATGTGCAAGGCAGCGGTTTTTAAATAACATACAAGATCTTTGGAAAGTTAATAATAAGTCAAGTCCACATAAGCTTATTAGCACAGGAGCAAAGAATTTTGAACGCAAAGTGTGTCCAATTCCAAGACCTGGCGCGCCCCTGATAAAAAGGCAACAAAACCCCCCGTGCAGGCTTGGAAGACTCTCCACGCAGGTTCATATGTTCGTCAGCTATCTGAAAGGGTCCAAAGAGCTTTATAAGTAGATGCTACCTTATAGACACAAGGGGAGCTTCTTTGCTTTAGATGGTGGGTGTGAAATCGCCCCCTGCCTTTGGAACAGAGTAAACAATGCTGTGGCTCAAGGAAGATGATGGCTTTCAATAGATAGTCTTAAGCGTCTTCTGTCTGGATCACAAGTAAGAGACAACTTTACGTATTTTTTGTGACATGTAAAAACATGGCATTTCTAGAGGGGCCTGTCCCTGAGGGCAGCTCAGATGGTAAAGGACTGCTAACAGGGCCTGGCAATGGGCAGGATTTCTTAGTTTCTAAACGCTAGTAGCATGAGGATCCCTGGAGAAGCGAATGGCAACCCATTCCAGTATGGGCTTGCTCTGGAGAATCCTATGAACAATGACGAGCCTGGTTGGGCTACAAGTCCATAGTGATGTGCGCAAAAGAGTATGACAATGACTGCTGAACTATACTATATACTTAGCTTATGTGAACCGAAATCAGTTTCCCAGAAAAACATAGCCCTCATGATAAGAGTATGTAGACATGTATATACCGTATGGTGGCATAGCTCTCCTGGGAGCTCTCGAGCTCTCTTATGGTGCAGGTTTCGGGTCACCGCCCAGTTCAGTGTTGCGGCTTGCCCTGGTGATTCAGCAGACAGACTATGCACAATCTGCCTGCACTCACGTAGGAGGCCGGCTCGGCAGGATGTGCGAGGTTCCTTTAAATGCCCTGCAGGACAAACAAATGCAAGGCGGCGTGTTGCCAGGGCGTGGTAAATGGGGAGGGGCTTAGGGGGTGGTGGGAAAAAGGGCCGGAAGGCATGAGAACACCTCGACCCTCCATGGTTTCCATGGTCCTGGAAAATCCCATGAGCAGAGGAGGCCGAGGTCCATTTAGGCGTCAAAAGAGTTAAACAACAACAGCTTGAAGGGGCAGTACTTAGGGCACTAGCACAGGGCACCAGACAGGGGGGAGTGGTAGGGGGCGGGCCAATGCAGTGCAAAAGAGCGCCTACTTTAAAAGCTGGGGGGGGGGGGGGGGGGGGGGGGGGGGG
>NW_017205058.1:0-5427 GCF_001704415.2 Capra hircus
CACTCGAGAGGAAGCACGAGGTCCCGCCCACATCCAGAGGAGACGCCGTTTTTGGTATCGAAGCTCGAGATGAGGGATCCTTTCCCTCTGGTCAAAATTAATACACGCCATTCGTCGCTCGCATTTGCGGAAGCGCTCTCCACAGAAAGGCGAGAGGAACTCCAGGGTCGAGCCACCATTCACAGAGTCACCAGATGTCTCAGTCCATTCCAGAGAAACTGTTTTCCCTGCACTGCCTCGAATTTCACGGCTGATCGACTCAAACCACGGGGCACGTGGATAGCCCTGTGTGGAAAGCCTCGTGGGAAATCCTCTTGGGAAAGCCTCGGGAAAGCCACAGATCCATTGATCACGCGAAGGGAAGCATGACACTGCTGCTAGAGCTCGGGAGGAAAGCGCACGTGCATGCCCCCACTCGAGACGAGTACTGACTCCCCTGGGAGACTCCAGAAGTACCCAAGATCCATGTCAGCACTGGAGAGGAATCCTCAGGTTCCGGCACCGACTCCACACAACGACTTAGGCCCCGGCTTCGACGGGAGAGGAATCCCGAGAGGCCCCCGAGCAACTTGCATGGGGACTGGCCTTTCCTGAGGCCACCAGAGCGGATCACTGAGGTCCCCGTCGTAAGTCGAGAGCACCTGCCGAAACTCGATAAAATCCAGGATATTCTCCCCTCCAGGTGAGATGAGGCCTATTTCCGCTGAGGCGTCTCGAAGCTAATCACACCTAACCTCTGGAACTTCCAAAGGGTCCTTCACAACCTTGCTGCAACTCAAGAAGTTCCCCGACATACCCGTCTCCACTCGAGAGGAAGCACGAGAGACCCGCCCACATCCAGAGGAGCCCCTTTTCTCCCTCATAGCTCGAGACGAGGTATCCTTTCACTGTGTGTCGGGAAAGAATTCCTGGGGTTCCCGTCGCATCTC
This sequence comes from Capra hircus, assembly GCF_001704415.2. Lineage (NCBI taxonomy): Eukaryota > Metazoa > Chordata > Mammalia > Artiodactyla > Bovidae > Capra > Capra hircus. The sequence goes on from NW_017205058.1 coordinate 930, forward strand.
CAGAGGAGGCGCTCTCCACAGGAAAGGCGAGAGGAACTCCAGGGTCGTGCCACCATTCCCAGAGTCCCCAGATATCTCAGTCCATTCCAGGGAAACCTGTTTTCCCTGCACTGCCTCGACTTTCAAGCCGAGGATCGACTCACACCACGGTGGCACGTGGGACAGCCCTGTGGGAAAGCCTCGTGGGAAAACCTCGTGGGAAATCCTCGAGGGAAAGCCACAGATCCCTTGATCCTCGCCAAGGGAAGCGTGACACTGCTGCTACAGCTCGGGACGAAAGCGCACGTGCATGCCACCACTGGAGACGAGGACTGACTTCCCTGGGGAGACTCCAGAAGTCCCTCAAGATCCTTGTCAGCACTGGAGAGGAATCCTGAGGTTCCGGCACCATCTCCACACAATGTCTTAGGCCCTGGCATCGACGGGAGAGGAATCCTGAGAGGCCCCCGAGCAATTCGCATGGGGACTGGTCTTTCCTGAGGTCACCAGAGCAGGTCCCTGAGGTCCCGGTCGTAAGTTGTGAGCACCTGACTCTGGAGAAAATCCAGGAGGTTCTCCCCTCCAGGCGAGATGAGGCCCATTTCCGCTGAGGCGTCTTGGGGCTAATCACACCTAACATCTGGAACTTCCAAAGCGTCCTTCACACCTTCGCTGCAACCCCAGAAGTTCCCCGACATACCCGTCTCCACTCGAGAGGAAGCACAGGAGTCCTGCCCACATCCAGATGAGCCCCGTTTCCGCCTCATAGCTCGAGAGGTGGGATGCTTTCGCTGCGTGGCTGGAAAAGAATTCCCGGCGTTCACGTCGCATCTCAAGAGGAGGCGCTCTCCACAGGAAAGGCGAGAGGAAATCCAGGTTCGTGCCACCATTCCCAGAGTCAGCCAGATGTCTCTGTCCATTCCAGGGAAACCTGTTTTCCCTTCAATGCCTCGACTTTCAAGCCGAGGATCGACTCACACCACGGTGGCACGTGGGACAGCACTGTGGGAAAGGCCCGTGGGAAAGCCTCGTGGGAAAGGCTCGTGGGAAAGCCTCTAGGGAAAGGCACTGATCCCTTGATCCACGCGAAGGGAAGCGTATCACTGCTGCTAGAGCTCGGGAGGAAAGCGCACGTGCATGCCCCCACTCGAGACGAGTACTGACTCCCCTGGGGAGACTCCAGAAGTACCCCACGATCCATGTCAGCACTGGAGAGGAATCCTCAGGTTCCGGCACCGACTCCACACAAGGTCTTAGGCCCCAGCAACGACGGAGAGGAATCCCTAGAGGCCCCCGAGGAATTCTCATGGGACTGGCCTTCCCTGAGGCACCAGAGCGGGTCCCTGAGGTCCCCGTGGTAAGTCGAGAGCACCTGCCGCAACTCGAGAAAATCCAGGAGGTTCTCCCCTCCAGGCGAGATGAGGCCAATTTCCGCTGATTCGTCTCGAGGCTAATCACACCTAACCTCTGTAACTTGCAAAGGGTCCTTCACACCGTTGCTGTAACTCAAGAAGTTCCCCGACATTCCGACTCCACTGGAGAGGAAGCTCGAGAGTCCCGCCCACGTCAAGAGGAGCCCTGTTTCTGCCTCCTAGTTCGAGAGGGGATCCTTTCCCTTCGTGGTCAGAAAAGAATTCCCGGCGTTCCGGTCGCATCTCAAGAGGAGGCGCTCTCCACAGGAAAGGCGAGAGGAACTCCAGGGTCGTGCCACCATTCACAGATTCCCCAGAAGTCTCAGTCCATTCCAGGGAAACCTGTTTTCCCTGCACTGCCTCGACTTACAAGAGGAGGATCGACTCACACCACTGTAGCACGTGGGACAGCCCTGTGGGAAAGCCTCGTGGGAAAGCCTCGTGGCAAAGCCTCGAGGGAAAGCCACAGATCCCTTGATCCACGCGAAGGGAAGCGTGACACTGCTTCTATAGCTCGGGAGGAAATCGCAAGTGCATGTCCCCACTCGAGACGAGGACTGACTCCCCTGAGGAGACTCCAGAAGTACCCCAAGATCCATGTCAGCACTGGAGAGGAATCCTCAGGTTCCGGCACCGACTCCACACAAGGTATTAGGCCCCAGCATCGACGGGAGAGGAATCCCGAGAGGCCCCCGAGGAATTCTCTTGGGGAATGGCCTTTCCTGAGGCCACCAGAGTGGGTCCCTGAGGTCCCCGTGGTAAGTCAATAGCACCTGCTGCAACTCGAGAAAATCAAGGAGGTTCTCCCATCCAGGCGAGATGAGGCCCATTTCCGCTGATTCGTCTCGAGGCTAATCACACCTAACCTCTGGAACTTGCAAAGGGTCCTTCACACCCTTGCTGCAACTCAAGAAGTTCCCCGACATTTCCGACTCCACTGGAGAGGAAGCACGAGAGTCCCGCCGACATCCAGAGGAGCCGCGTTTCCACCTCCTAGCTCGAGAGGAGGGATCCTTTCCCTGCGTTGTCGGGAAAGGATTCCCGGTGTTCCCGTCGAATCTCAAGAGGAGGCGCTCTCCACAGGAAAGGCGAGAGGAACTCCAGTGTCGTGCCACCATTCCCAGAGTCCCCCAGATGTCTCAGTCCATTCCAGGGCAACCTGTTTTTCCTGCACTGCCTCGACTTTCAAGATGAGGATCGACTCACACCACGGTGGCACGTGTGACAGCACTTTGGAAAGCCTTGTGGGAAAGCCTCGTGAAAGCCTCGAGGAAAGCCACAGATCCCTTGATCCACGCGAAGGGAAGCGTGACACTGCTGCTACAGCTCGGGAGGAAAACGCTCGTGCATGCCCCTACTCGAGACGAGGACTGACTCCCCTGCGGAGACTCCAGAAGTACCCCAAGATTCACGTTGTCACTGGAGAGGAATCCTCAGTTTCCGGCACGGACTTCACACAAGGTCTTAGGCCCTGGCATCGACTGGAGAGGAATCCCGAGAGGCCCCGAGTAACTCGCATGGGGAGAGGCCTTTCCTGAGGCCACCAGAGGGGTCCCTGAGGTCCCCGTCGTAAGTCGAGAGCACCTGCCGCAACTCGAGAAAATCCAGGAGGTTCTCCCTCCGGGCGAGATGAGGCCCATTTTCGCTGAGGCGTCTCGAGGCTAATCACACCTAACCTCTGGAACTTCCAAAGGGTCCTTCACACCCTTGCTGCAACTCAAGAAGTTCCCCGATATACCCGTCTCTTCTCAGGAGGAAGCACGAGAGTCCCGCCACACATTCAGAGGAGCCCCGTTTCCGCCTCCTAGCTCGAGAGGAGGGATCCTTTCCCTGCATGGTCGGGAAAGAATTCCCGGCGTTCCTGTCGCATCTCAAGAGGAGGCGCTCTCCACAGGAAAGGCCAGAGGAACTCCAGGGTCGTGCCACCATTCCCAGAGTTCCCCAGATGTCTCAGTCCATTCCAGGGAAACCTGTTTTCCCTGCACGGCCTCGACTTTCAAGCCGAGGATGGACTCACACCACGGTGGCACGTGGGACAGCCCTGTGGGAAAGCCTCGTGGGAAAGCTCGGGAAAGCCTCGAGGGAAAGCCACAGATCCCTGATCCACGCGAAGGGAAGCGGACACTGCTGCTACAGCTCGGGGAGGAAAGCCCACATGCATGCCCCCACTCGAGACGAGGACTGACTCCCTGGGGAGACCCAGAAGTACCCCAAGATCCATGTCAGCACTGGAGAGGAAACCTCAGGTTCCAGCACCGACTCCACACTAGGTCTAGGCCCGGCATCGCCGGAGAGAAATCCCGAGGCCCCCGAGCAACTCGCATGGGGACTGGCCTTTCCTGAGGCCACCAGAGCGGGCCCTGAGGTCCCCGTCATAAGTCGAGAGCACCTGCCGCAACTCGAGAAAATCCAGGAGGTTCTCCCTCCAGGCGAGATGAGGCCCATTTCGCTGAGGCGTCTCGAGGCTAACCACACCTAACCTCTGGAACTTCCAAAGGGTCCTTCACACCCTTGCTGCAACTCAAGAAGTTCCCCGACATACCCGTCTCCACTCGAGAGGAAGCACGAGACTCCCCCACATCCAGAGGAGCCCGTTAGCCGCCTCCTACCTCGAGAGGAGGGATCCTTTATCTGCGTGTTCGGGAAAGAATTCCCGGCGTTCCCGTCGCCCATCTCAAGAGGAGGCGATCTCCACAGGAAAGGCGAGAGGAAACTCCAGGGTCGTGCACCATTTGCCAGGTCCCCCAGATGTCTCAGTCCATTCCAGGGAAACCTGTTTTCCTGCACTGCCTCGACTTTTCAAGCGAGGATAGACTCACACCACGGATGGTGGGACAGCCCTGTGGAAAGCCTCGTGGGAAAGCCTCGTGGGAAAGCCTCGAGGGAAAGCCACAGATCCGTTGATCACGCGAAGGGAAGCGTGACACTGCAGCTACAGCTCGGGAGGAAACCCACGTGCATGCCCCCACTCGAGACGAGGGACTGACTCCCCTGGGGAGAGCCCAGATGTACCCAAGATCCATGTCATCCCTGGAGAGGAATCCTCAGGTTGCCGCACCGACTCCACACAAGGGTCTTAGGCCCTTGCATCGCCCGGAGGGGGAATC
>NW_017205059.1:0-5426 GCF_001704415.2 Capra hircus
GGGGAACTTCTTGAGTTGCATCAAGGGTGTGAAGGACCCTTTGGAAGTTCCAGAGTTTAGGTGTGATTAGCCTCAAGACGCCTCAGTGGAAATGGGCCTCATCTCGAATGGAGGGGAGAACCTCCTGGATTTTCTCGAGTTGCGGCAGGTGCTCTCGACTTACGACGGGGACATCAGGGACCCGCTCTGGTGGCCCTCAGGAAAGGCCAGTCCCCTTGCGAGTTGCTCGGGGACCTCTCGGTTTCTGCTCCCGTCGATGCTGGGCCTAAAACCTTGTGTGGAGTCAGTGCCGGAACCTGAGGATTCCTCTGCAGTGCTGACATGGTCCTTGGGGTACTTCTGGAGTCTCCCAGGGGAGTCAGTCCTCGTCTCGAGTGGGACATGCACGTGCCCTTTCCTTCCGAGCTGTAGCAGCAGTGTCGCACTTCCCTTCGCGTGGATCAAGGAATCTGTGGCTTTCCCTCGAGGCTTTCCCCATTTCCCACGAGGCTTTCCCACAGGGCTGTCCCACGTGCCACTGTGGTGAGAGTCGATCCTTGGATTGAAAGTCGAGGCAGTGCAGGGAAAACAGGTTTCCCTGGAATGGACTGAGACATGTGGGGGACTCTGGGAATGGTGGCACAACCCTGGAGTTCCTCTCGCCTTTCCTGTGGAGAGCGCCTCCTCTTGAAATGCGACAGGAATGCTGGGAATTCTTTCCCGACCACGCAGGGAAAGGATCCCTACTCTCGAGCTAGGAGGCGGAAACGGGTCTCTCTGGATGTGGGGCGGGAATCTCGTGCTTCCTCTCGAGCGGAGACCGGTTTGTCGAGGAACTTCTTGAGTTGCAGTAAAGGAGTGAATGACCCTTTGGAAGTTCCAGATGTTAGATGTGATTAGCCTCCAGACGCCTCAGTGGAAATGGGCCTCATTCTCGCCTGGAGGGGAGAACCTTCTGGATTTTCTCGAGTTGCGGCAGGTGCTCTCGACTTACGACTGGGACCTCAGGGACCCGCTCTGGTGGCCTCAGGAAAGGCCAGTCCCCATGCGAGATGCTCGGGGGCCTCTCGGGATTCCTCTCCCGTCGAAGCCGGAGCCTAAGACCTTGTGTGGAATCGGTGCCGGAACCTGAGGATTCCTCTCCAGTGCTGACATGGATCTTGGGGTACTTCTGGAGTCTCCCCAGGGGAGTCAGTCCTCGTCTCGAGTGGGGGCATGCAGGTGCGCTTTCCTCCCGAGCTGTAACAGCAGTGTCGCGCTTCCCTTGGCGTGGATCAAGGGATCTGGGGCTTTCCCTCGAGGCTTTCCCACGAGGTTTTCCCACGAGGCTTTCCCACAGGGCTGTCCCACGTGCCACCTTGGTGTGCGTCGATCCTCGACTTGAAAGTCGAGGCAGTGCAGGGAAAACAGTTTCCCTGGAATGGACTGAGACTTCTGCAGGACTCTGGGAATATTGACATGACACTGGAGTTCGTCTCGACTTTCCTGTGGAGAGCGCCTCCTCTTGAGATGCGAGCGGAACGCCGGGAATTTTTTCCGACCAGGCAGGGAAAGGATCCCTCCTCTCGAGCTAGGAGGCGGAAACGGGTCTCCGCTGGATGTGGGCGGGACTCTCGTGCTTCCTCTCGAGTGGAGACCGGTTTTTTCGAGGAACTTCTTGAGTTGCAGTAAGGGTGTGAAGGACCCTTTGGAAGTTCCAGAGTTTAGGTGTGATTAGCCTCAGGACGCCTCAGCGGAAATGGGCCTCATCTCGCCTGGAGGGCAGAACCTCCTGGATTTTCTCGAGTTGCGGCAGGTGCTCTCGACTTACGACGGGAACCTCAGGGACCCGCTGTGGTGGCGTCAGGAAAGGCCAGTCCCCATGCGAGTTGCTCGAGGCCCTCTCGGGATTCCTCTCCCGTCGATGCAGGGGCCTAAGATCTTGTGTGGAGTCGGTGCCGGAACCTGAGGATTCCTCTCCAGTGCTGACATGGATCTTGGGGTACTTCTGGAGTCTCCCCAGGGGAGTCAGTCCTCGTCTCGAGTGGGGCATGCACGTGCACTTTCCTACCGAGCTGTAGCAGCAGTGTCGCGCTTCCCTTCGTGTGGATCAAGGGATCTGTGGCTTTCCATCAAGGCTTTCCCACGAGGCTTTCCCACAGTGCTGTCCCACGTGCCACCGTGGTGTGAGTCCAACCCGGCTAGAAAGTCGGACAGTGCAGGGAAAACAGGTTTCCCTGGAATGGACTGAGACATCTGGGGGACTCTGGGAATGGTGGCACAACCCTGGAGTTCCTCTCAACATTCCTGTGGAGAGCGCCTCCTCTTGAGATGCGAAGGGAACGCCGGGAATTCTTTCCCGACCACGCAGGGAAAGGATCCCTACTCTCGAGCTAGGAGGCGGAAACGGGTCTCTGCTGGATGTGGGCGGGAATCTCGTGCTTCCTCTCGAGTCGAGACCGATTTGTCGAGGAACTTCTTGAGTTGCAGTAAAGGAGTGAAAGACCCTTTGGAAGTTCCAGATGTTAGATGCGATTAGCCTCCAGACGCCTCAGCGGAAATGGGCCTCATCTCGCCTGGAGGGGAGAACCTCCTGGATTTTCTCGAGTTGCGGCAGGTGCTCTCGACTTACGACTGGGACCTCAGGGACCCGCTCTGGTGGCCTCAGGAAAGGCCAGTCCCCATGCGAGATGCTCGGGGGCCTCTCGGGATTCCTCTCCCGTCGAAGCCGGGGCCTAAGACCTTGTGTGGAATCGGTGCCGGAACCTGAGGATTCCTCTCCAGTGCTGACATGGATCTTGGGGTACTTCTGGAGTCTCCCCAGGGGAGTCAGTCCTCGTCTCGAGTGGGGGCATGCAAGTGCGCTTTCCTCCCGAGCTGTAGCAGCAGTGTCACGCTTCCCTTCGCGTGGATCAAGGGATCAGGGGCTTTCCCTCGAGGCTTTCCCATGAGGCTTTCCCACGAGGCTTTCCCACAGGGCTGTCCCACGTGCCACCGTGGTGTGAGTCGATCCTCGGCTTGAAAGTCGAGGCAGTGTAGGGAAAACAGGTTTCCCTGGAATGGACTGAGACATCTGGGGACTCTGGAATGTGGCACGACCCTGGAGTTCCTCTCGCCTTTCCTGTGGAGAGCGCCTCCAATTGAGATGCGACGGAAGGCCGGGAATTCTTTCCCGACCACGCAGGGAAAGGATCCCTCCTCTCGAGCTAGGAGGCGGAAACGGGGCTCCTCTGGTTGTGGGCGGGACTCTCGTGCTTCCTCTCGAGTGGAGTCGGGTATGTCGGGAACTTCTTGAGTTGCATCAAGGGTGTGAAGGACCCTTTGGAAGTTCCAGAGTTTAGGTGTGATTAGCCTCAAGACGCCTCAGTGGAAATGGGCCTCATCTCGAATGGAGGGGAGAACCTCCTGGATTTTCTCGAGTTGCGGCAGGTGCTCTCGACTTACGACGGGGACATCAGGGACCCGCTCTGGTGGCCTCAGGAAAGGCCAGTCCCCTTGCGAGTTGCTCGGGACCTCTCGGGTTTCTGCTCCCGTCCGATGCTGGGCCTAAAACCTTGTGTGGAGTCAGTGCCGGAACCTGAGGATTCCTCTGCAGTGCTGACATGGTCCTTGGGTACTTCTGGAGTCTCCCCAGGGGAGTCAGTCCTCGTCTCGAGTGGGGACATGCACGTGCCCTTTCCTTCCGAGCTGTAGCAGCAGTGTCGCACTTCCCTTCGCGTGGATCAAGGAATCTGTGGCTTTCCCTCGAGGCTTTCCCACGAGGCTTTCCCACGAGGCTTTCCCACAGGGCTGTCCCACGTGCCACTGTGGTGAGAGTCGATCCTTGGATTGAAAGTCGAGGCAGTGCAGGGAAAACAGGTTTCCCTGGAATGGACTGAGACATGTGGGGGACTCTGGGAATGGTGGCACAACCCTGGAGTTCCTCCCGCCTTTCCTGTGGAGAGCGCCTCCTCTTGAAATGCCGACAGGAATGCTGGGAATTCTTTCCCGACCACGCAGGGAAAGGATCCCTACTCTCGAGCTAGTAGGCGGAAACGGGTCTCTGCTGGATGTGGGCGGGAATCTCGTGCTTCCTCTCGAGCGGAGACCGGTTTGTCGAGGAACTTCTTGAGTTGCAGTAAAGGAGTGAATGACCCTTTGGAAGTTCCAGATGTTAGATGTGATTAGCCTCCAGACGCCTCAGTGGAAATGGGCCTCATCTCGCCTGGAGGGGAGAACCTTCTGGATTTTCTCGAGTTGCGGCAGGTGCTCTCGACTTACGACTGGGACCTCAGGGACCCGCTCTGGTGGCCTCAGGAAAGGCCAGTCCCCATGCGAGATGCTCGGGGGCCCTCTCGGGATTCCTCTCCCGTCGAAGCCGGAGCCTAAGACCTTGTGTGGAATCGGTGCCGGAACCTGAGGATTCCTCTCCAGTGCTGACATGGATCTTGGGGTACTTCTGGAGTCTCCCCAGGGGAGTCAGTCCTCGTCTCGAGTGGGGCATGCAGGTGCGCTTTCCTCCCGAGCTGTAACAGCAGTGTCGCGCTTCCCTTGGCGTGGATCAAGGGATCTGGGGCTTTCCCTCGAGGCTTTCCACCGAGGTTTTCCCACGAGGCTTTCCCACAGGGCTGTCCCACGTGCCACCTTTGGTGTGCGTCGATCCTCGACTTGAAAGTCGAGGCAGTGCAGGGAAAACAGTTTCCCTGGAATGGACTGAGACTTCTGCAGGACTCTGGAATATTGACATGACACTGGAGTTCGTCTCGACTTTCCTGTGGGAGAGCGCCTCCTCTTGAGATGCGAGCGGAACGCCGGGAATTTTTTCCGACCAGGCAGGGAAAGGATCCCTCCTCTCGAGCTAGGAGGCGGAAACGGGTCTCGCTGGATGTGGGCGGGACTCTCGTGCTTCCTCTCGAGTGGAGACCGGTTTTTCGAGGAACTTCTTGAGTTGCAGTAAGGTGTGAAGGACCCTTTGGAAGTTCCAGAGTTTAGGTGTGATTAGCCTCAGGACGCCTCAGCGGAAATGGGCCTCATCTCGCCTGGAGGGCAGAACCTCCTGGATTTTCTCGAGTTGCGGCAGGTGCTCTCGACTTACGACGGGAACCTCGGACCCGCTGTGGTGGCGTCAGGAAAGGCCAGTCCCCATGCGAGTTGCTCGAGGCCCTCTCGGGATTCCTCTCCGTCGATGCAGGGCCTAAGATCTTGTGTGGAGTCGTGCCGGAACCTGAGGATTCCTCTCCAGTGCTGACATGGATCTTGGGGTACTTCTGGAGTCTCCCAGGGGAGTCAGTCCTCGTCTCGAGTGGGGCATGCACGTTGCACTTTCCTACCGAGCTGTAGCAGCAGTGTCGCGCTTCCCTTCGTGTGGATCAAGGATCTGTGGCTTTCCATCAGCTTTCCACGAGGCTTTCCCACAGTGCTGTTCCACGTGCCACCGTTGGTGTGAGTCCAACCCGGCTAGAAAGGGACAGTGCAGGGAAAACAAGGTT
>NW_017205060.1:0-5426 GCF_001704415.2 Capra hircus
CAAAAGGTCCTTCACACCTTGCTGCAACTCAAGAATTTCCGCGACATACCAGTCTCCGACTCGAGAGGAAGCACGAGATTCCCGCCCACATCCAGAGGAGCCCCGTTTCCGCCTCCTAGCTCGAGAGGATGGATCCTTTCCCTGCGTGCTCCGGGAAGAATTCCCGGCGTTCCGTCGCATCTCAAGAGGAGGCGCTCTCCACAGGAAAGGCTAAAGGAACTCCAGGGTCGTGCCACATTCCCAGAGTCCCCCAGATGTCTCATTCCATTCCAGGGAAACTGTTTTCCCTGCACTGCCCTCGACTTTCAAGCGAGGATCGACTCACACACACGGTGGCACGTGGACAGCCCTGTAGGAATGCCTCGTGGAAAGCCTCGAGGGAAAGCCACAGATCCCTTGATCCACGCGAAGGGAAGCGTGATACTGCTGCTACAGCTTGGGAGGAAAGGGCACGTGCATGCCCCCACTGAAGTCGAGGACTCACTCTCCTGGGGAGACTCCAGAAATACCCCAAGGTCCATGTCAGCACTGGAGAGGAATCCTCAGGTTCCGACACCGACTCCACACAAGGTCTTAGGCCCCGACATTGACGGGAGAGGATTCCCGAGAGGCCCCCGTGCAATTCGCATGGGGACTGGCCTTTGCTGAGACCACCAGAGCGGGTCCCTGAGGTCCCCGTCGTAAGTCGAGAGCACCTGCCGTAACTCGAGAAAATCCAGGAGGTTCTCCCCTCCAGGCGAGATAAGGCCCATTTCCGCTGAAGTGTCTGGAGGCTAATCACATCTAACATCTGGAACTTCAAAAGGGACCTTCACACCCTTGCTGCAACTCAAGAAGTTCCCCGACATATAACCGTCTCCACTCGAGAGGAAGCACTAGAGTCCCGCCCACATCCAGAGGAGCCCCGTGTCCGCCTCCTAGCTCGAGAGGAGAGATCCTTTCCATGCGTGGTCGGGAAAGAATTCCCCGTGTTCCCGTCGCAACTCAAGAAGAGACGCTCTCCACAGGAAAGGCGAGAGGAACTCCAGGGTCGTGCCACATTCCCAGAGTAACACCAGAAGTCTCAGTCCATTCCAGGGAAAACTGTTTTTCCTGCACTGCCTCGAATTTCAAGCCGAGGATCGACTCACACCACGGTGGCACTTGGGACAGCCCTGTGGGAAAGCCGCGTGGGAAAGCCTCGTGGGAAAGCCTCTTGGGAAAGCCTCGAGGGAAAGCCACAGATCCCTTGATCGCGCGAAGGGAAGCGCAACACTGCTGCTACAGTTCGGGAGGATAGCGCACGTGCATGCCCCCACTCGAAACGAATACTGACTCCCCTGGGGAGACTCCAGAAGTACCCCAAGTTCCATGTCAGCACTGGAGAGGAATCCCCAGGTTCCGGCCCTGAATCCACACTAGGTCTTAGGCCCCAGCATCGACGGGAGAGGTATTTCCGAGAGGCCCCGATCAACTCACATGGGGACTGGTCTTTCCTCACGCCACCAGAGCGGGTCCCTGAGGTCCCCGTCGTAAGTCGAGAGCTCCTGCCGCAACTCGAGAAAATCCAGAAGGTTCTCCTCTCCAGGCGAGATGAGGCCCATTCTGCAGAGGCGTCTCGAGGCTAATCACATCTAACATCTGGAACTTCCAATGGGTCCTTCACACCCTTGCTGCAACTCAATAAGTTCCCCGACATACCGGTCTCCACTTGAGAGGAAGCACGAGAGTCCCGCCCACATCCAGAGGAGCCACATTTCCGTCTCCTAGTTCGAGAGGAGGGATCCTTTCCCTGCGTGGTCAGGAAAGAATTCCCGGCATTCCCGTCGCATCTCAAGAGGAGGCGCTCTCCACAGGAAAGGCGAGAGGAACTCCAGGGTCGTGCCACCATTCCGAGAGTCAACCAGATGTCTCCGTCCATTCCAGGGAAACCTGTTTTCCCTGCACTGCCTCAACTTTCAAGCCGAGGATCGACTCACACCACGTTGGCACGTGGGACAGCCCTGTGGTAAAGCATCGTGCGAAAGCCTGGTGGCAAAGCCTAGAGGGAAAGACACAGATCCCTTGATCCACGTGAAGTGAAGCGCGACACTGCTGCTACAGCTCGGAAGGAAAGCGCAGGTTCATGCCCCCACTCGAGCCGAGGACTTACTCCCCTGCGGAGACACCAGAAGTACCCCAAGATCCATGTCAGCACTGGAGAGGAATCCTCAGATTCCAGCACCGACTCCACACAAGGTCTTAGGCCACGGCATCGACGGGAGAGGTATCCGAGAAGCTCCCGAGCAACTCGCATGGGGACTGGCCTTTCCTGAGGCCACCAGAGCGGGTCCCTGTGGTCCCAGTCGTAAGTCGAGAGCACCTGCCGCAACTCGCAAAAATCCAGGAGGTTCTCCCTCCAGGCGAGATAAGGCCCATTTCAGCTGAGGCGAATCGAGGCTAATCACATCTAACATCTGGAACTTCAAAAGAGTCCTTCACACCCTTATTGTAACTCAAGAACATCCCCGACATACCCGTCTCCACTCAAGAGGAAGCACGAGAGTCCCGCCTACATCCAGAGGAGCCCCGTTTCCGCCTCCTAGCTCGAGAGGAGTGATCCTTTCCCTGCGTGGTTGGGAAAGAATTCCCGGGCGTTCCCATCGCATCTCAAAGGAGGCGCTCTCCACAGGAATGGCGAGAAGAATTCCAGGGTCGTCCCACCATTCCAGAGTCCCCCAGATGTCTCCGTCCATTCCAGGGAAACCTGATTTCCTTTCACTGCATCCACTTTCAAGCTGAGGATCGACTCACACACGGTGGCACTTGGGACAGCCCTGTGGGAAAGCCACGTGGGAAAGGCTCGTGGGAAAACCTCGAGGGAAAGCCACAGATCCTTGATCCAAGCGAAGGGAAGCGTGACACTGCTGCTACAGCTCGAGAGGAAAGCGCACGTGCAGACCCCCACTCGAGACGAGGACTGACTCCCCTGGGGAGACTCAGAAGTACCCAAAATCCATGTCACCACTGGAGAGGAATCCTCAGGTTCCAGCACCCACTCCACACAAGATCTGAGGCCCCGGCATCGAAGGGAGAGGAATCCGAGAGGCCCCCGAGCAACTCGCATGGGGACTGGCCTTTCCTGAGGCCACCAGAGCGGGTTCCTGAGGTCCCCGTCGTAAGTCAAGGGCACCTGCCGCAACTCGAGAAAATCCAGGAGGTTCACTCCTCCAGGCGAGATGAGTCCCATTTCCGCTGAGCCGTCTCGAGGTTAATCACACTAACCTCTGGAACTTCAAAAGGGTCCTTCACACCCTTGCTGCAACTCAAGAATTTCCCCGACATACCAGTCTCCACTCGAGAGGAAGCACGAGATTCCGCCCACATCCAGAGAAGCCCCGTTTCCACCTCCTAGCTCGGGAGGAGGGATCCTTTCCCTGCGTGCTCGGGAAAAAATTCCCTGCGTTTCCGTCGCATCTCAAGAGGAGGTGCTCTACAAAGGAAAGGCGAGAGGAAATCCAGGGTCGTGCCACCATTCCCAGAGTCCCCCAGATGTCTCAGTCCACTCAAGGGAAACCTGTTTTCCCTGCACTGCCTCGACTTTCAAGCCAAGGATCGACTCACTCCACGGTGGCACGTGGGACAGCCCTTTGGGAAAGACTCGTGGGAAAGCCCCGTGGGAAAGCCTCGTGGAAAGCCTCGAGGGAAAGCCACAGATCCCATGATCCACGTGAAGGGAAGCGTGATACTGCTGCTACAGCACGGGAGGAAAGCACACGTGCATGCCCCACTCGAGACAAGGACTGACTCCCCTGGGGAGACTCCAGAATTACCCCAAGATCCATGTCAGCAATGGAGAGGAATCCTCAGGTTCCGGCACTGACTCCACAAAAGGTCTTAGGCCCCAGCATCAACGGGAGAGGAAACCCGAAGGCCCCGAGCAACTCACATGGGGACTGGCATTTCCTGAGGCCACCAGAGCGGGTCCCTGAGGTCCCCGTCGTAAGTCGAGAGCACCTGCCGCAACTCGAGAAAATTCAGGAGGTTCTCCCCTCCAGGAGAGATGAGGCCCATTTCCGCTGAGGCGTCTCGAGGCTAATCACACCTAACCTCTGGAACTTCCAAAGGGTCCTTCACACCCTTGCTGCATCAAGAAGTTCCCCGACATACCCGTCTCCACTCGGGAGGAAACACGAGAGTCCCGCCCACATCCAGAGGAGCCCGTTTCGGCCTCCTAGCTTGGGAGGAGGGATCCTTTCCCTGCGTGGTCGGGAAGAAATTCCCCGCGTTCCCGTCGCATCTCAGAGGAGGCGCTATCCACAGGAAAGTCGAGAGGAACTCTAGGGTCGTTCCACCATTCCCTGACCCCCCAGATGTCTCAATCCATTCCAGGGAAAACCTGTTTTCCTTGCACTGCCTCGACTTTCAAGCCGAGGATCGACTCACACCACGGTGGCAGGTGGGACAGCCCTGTGGGAAAGCCTCGTGGGAAAGCCTCGGCGAAAGCCTCGTGGGAAAGCCTCTAGAGAAAGCCACAGATCCCTTGATCTTCGCGAAGGGAAGCGTGACTCTGCTGATACAGCTCGGGAGGAAAGCCACGTGCATGCCCAGACTCGATAGGAGGACTGACTCCCCTTTGGAGACTCCAGAAGTACCCGAAGATCCATGTCAGCAGTGGGGAGGAATCCTCAGATTCCGGCAACGACTACACACAAGGTCTTAGGCCCCGACATCGACGGGAGAGGGTATCCCGAGAGAGCCCGCGAGCAACTCGCATGGGGACTGGCCTTTCCTGAGGCCACCAGATCGGGTCCCTGAGGTCCCGTCTTAAGTCGAGAGCACCTGCCGCAACTCCAGAAAATCCAGGAGGTTTTCCCCTCCAGGCGAGATGAGGCCCATTTCCGCTGAGGCGTATCGAGGCTAATCACACCTAACCTCTGGAACTTCCAACGGGTCCTTCACACCCTTGCTGCAACTCAAGAAGTTCCCGACATACCCGTTTCCACTCGAGAGGAAGCATGCCAGTCCCGCCCACATCCAGAGGAGCCCCGTTTACGCCTCCTAGCTCCAGAGGAGGGATCCTTTCCCTGCGTGGTCGGGAAGAATTCCCGGCGTTCCCGTCGCATCTCAAGAGGAGGCGCTCTCCACAGGAAAGCGAGAGGAACTCCAGGGTCGTGCCACCATTCGCAGAGTCCCCAGATGTCTCAGTCCCATTCCAGGAAAACCTGTTTTCCCTGCACTGCCTCGACTTTCAAGCCGAGGATCGACTCACACCACGGTGGCCCGTGGACAGCACTGTGGGAATGCCTCGTGGGAAAGCCTCGAGGGAAAGCCACAGATCCCTTGATCCATACCAAGTGACGCGTGGCACTGCTGCTACAGCTCGGGAGGAAAGAGCACGTGCATGCCCCCACTCGAGACGAGGACTGTCTCCCCTGGGGAGACTCCAGAAATACCCCAAGATCCAT
>NW_017205061.1:0-5426 GCF_001704415.2 Capra hircus
TTGGAAGTTCCAGATGTTAGATGTGATTAGCCTCCAGACGCCTCAGCGGAAATGGGCCTCATCTCGCCTGGAGGGTAGAACCCCTCCTGCATTTTCTCGAGTTGCGGCAGGTGCTCTCGACTTATGACAGGGACCTCAGGGACCCGCTCTGGTGGCCTCAGGAAAGGCCAGTCCGCATGCGAGTTACTCGGGGCGCTCTCGGATTCCTCTCCCGTGATGCCTGGGCCTAAAGATCTTGTGTGGAGTCGGTGCGGAACCTGAGGATTCCTCTCCAGTGCTGACATGGATCTTGGGGCACTTCTGGAGTCTCCCCAGGGGAGTCAGTCCTCGTTCTTGAGTGAGGGCATGCACGTGCGATTTCCTCCTGAGCTGTAGCAGCAGTGTCACACTTCCCTTCGCGTGCATCAAGGGATCTGTGGTTTTCCTCGAGGCTATCCCAGGAGGCTTTCCGATGAGGCTTTCCACAGGGCTGTCCCACGTGCCACCATTTTGTGAGTCGATCCTCGGCTTGAAATTCGACGCAGTGCAGGGAAAACAGTTTTCCGTGGAATGAACTGAGATTTCTGGGGACTCTGGGAATGGTGGCACGACCCTGGAGTACCTCTCGCCGTTCCTGTGGAGAGCGCCTCCTCTTGAGATGCGACGGGAACACTGGGAATTCTTTCCCACCACGCAGGAAAAGGATCCCTCCTCTCGAGCTATGAGGCGGAAACGGGGCTCCTCTGATGTGGCCGGGACTCTTGTGCTTCCTCTCGAGTGGAGACGGGGGTATGTCGGGGAACTTCTTCAGTTGCAGCCAGGGTGTGAAGGACCCTTTGGAAGTTTCCGATGTTAGATGTGATTAGCCTCGAGGGGCCTCAGCGGAAATGGGCCTCATCTGGCCTGGAGGGGAGAAACTCCTGGATTTTCTCGAGTTGCGGCAGGTGCTCTCGTCTTACGACCGGGACCTCAGGGACCCGTTCTGGTGGCCTCAGGAAATGCCAGTCCCCATGCGAGTTGCTCGGGTGCCTCTCGGGATTCCTATCCCGTCGATGCCGGGCCTAAGACCTTGTGTGGAGTCGGTGCCGGGAACCTGAGGATTCCTCTCCAGTGCTGACATGGATCTTGGGGTACTTCTGGAGTCTCCCCAGGGGATTCAGTCCTCGTCTTGAGTGAGGGCATGCACGTGCGATTTCCTCCCGAGCTGTAGCAGCAGTGTCACGCTTCCCTTCGCGTGCAACAAGGGATCTGTGGCTTTCCTCGAGGCTATCCCAGGAGGCTTTCCCATGAGGCTTTCCCACAGGGCTGTCCCACGTGCCACCGTGGTGTGAGTCGATCCTCGGCTTGAATGTCGAGGCAGTGCAGGGAATACAGGTTTCCCTGGAATGGACTGAGACATTTTGGCGACTCTGGAAATGGTGGCACGACCCTGGAGTTCTTCTCGCCTTTCCTGTGGAGAGCGCCTCCTCTTGAGATGCGATGGGAACGCCGGGAATTCTTTCCCCGACCACGCAGGGAAAGGATCCCTCCTCTCGAGCTAGGAGACGGAAACGGGGCTCGTCTGGATGTGGGCGGGACTCTCGTGCTTTCTCTCGAGTGGAGACGGGTATGTCGGGGAACTTCTTGAGTTGGCAGCAAGGGTGTGAAGGACCCTTTGGATGTTCCAGATGTTAGATGTGATTAGCCTCGAGACGCCTCAGCGGAAATGGGCCTCATCTCGCCTGGAGGGGAGAACCTCCTGGATTTTCTCGAGTTGTGGCAGGTGCTCTCGTCTTACGAAGGGGACTCAGGGACCCGCTCTGGTGGCCTCAGGAAAGGCCACTCCCCATGCGAGTTGCTTGGGGGACTCTCGGATTCCTTTCCCGTCGATGCTAGGGACTAAGGCCTAGTGTGGAGTCAGTGCCGGAACCTGAGGATTCCTCTCCAGTGCTGACATGGATCTTGGGGTACTTCTGGAGTCTCCCCAAGGGAGTCAGTCCTCGTCTCGAGTGGGGCATGCACGTGCGCTTTACTCCTGAACTGTAGCAGCAGTGTGGCGCTTCCCTTCGCGTGATCAAGGGATATGTGGCTTTCCCTCGAGGCTTTCCCACGAGGCTTTCCCACAGGGCTGTCCAACCTGCCACCGAGAGTGAGTCGATCCTCGGCATCAAATTCGAGGCAGTGCAGGGAAAACAGGTTTCGCTGGAATGGACTGAGACATCTGGGGGACTCTGGGAATGGTGGCACGACCTGGAGTTCCCTCGCCTTTCCTGTGGAGAGCGCTCCTCTTGACATGCGACGGGAACGACGGGAATTGTTTCCCGACCACGCAGGGAAAGGATCCCCTCCTCTCGATCTAGGAGGCTGAAACAGGGCTACTCTGTATGTGGGCGGACTCTCGTGCTTCCTCTCTAGTGCAGATGGGTATGTTGGGGATCTTCTTGAGATGCAGCAAGGGTGTGAAGGACCCTTTGGAAGTTCCAGAGGTTAGGTGTGTTTAGCCTCTAGTCGCCTCAGGGAAAATGGGCCTAAACTCGCCTGGAGGGAGAACCTCCTGGATTTTCTCGAGTTGCGGCAGGTGCTCTCGACCCACGACGGGGACCTCAGGGACCCGCTCTGGTGGCCTCAGGAAGGCCAGTCCCCAGGCGAGTTGCTCGGGGGCCTCTCGGTGTTTCTCTCCCGTCGATGCCGGGGCCTAAGACCTGGTGTGGAGTGGGTGCCGGAACCTGAGCATTCCTCTCCCGTGCTGACATGGATCTTGGGGTACTTCTGGAGTCTCCCCAGGGGAGTCAGTCCTCGTCTCGAGTGGGGACATGCACGTGTGCTATCATCCCGAGCTGTAGCAGCGGTGTCACTTTTCCCCTTCGCGTGGATAAAGGGATCTGTGGCGTTCCCTCGAGGCTTTCCCCGAGGCTTTCCCATGGGCTGTCCCACGTGCCACCGTGGAGTGAGTCGATCGTCGGCTTGAAAGTCGAGGCATTGCAGGGAAAACAGGATTCCCTGGAATGGACTGAGACATCTGGGGGACTCTGGAATGGTGGCACGACCCTGGAGTTCCTCTCGCCTTTCCTGTGGAGAGCCTCTCCTCTTGAGATGCGACGGAAACGCCGGGAATTCTTTCCCGACCACGCAGGGAAAGGATCCCTCCTCTCGAGCTAGGAGGCGGAAACGGGGCTCCTCTGGATGTGGGCGGGACTCCCGTGCTTCCTTTCGAGTGGAAACGGGTATGTCGGGGAACTTCTTGAGTTGCACCAAGGGTGTGAAGGACCCTTTGGAAGTTCCAGAGTTTAGGTGTGATTAGCCCCGAGACGCCTCAGCGGAAATGGGCCTCATCTCGCCTGGAGGGGAGAACCTCCTGGATTTTCTCGAGTTGCGGCAGGTGCTCTCGACTTACGACGGGGACCTCAGGGACCCGCTCTGGTGGCCTCAGGAAAGGCCAGTCCCCATGCGAGTTGCTCGGGGGCCTCTTGGGATTCACCTCCCGTCGATGCCGGGGCCTAAGACCTTGTGTGGACTCGGAGCCGGAACCTGAGCATTCCTCTCCAGTGCTGACATGGATCTTGGGGTAATTCTGGAGTCTCCCCAGGGGAGTCAGTCCTCGTCTCGAGAGGGGGCATGCACGTGCGCTTTCCTCCCGAGCAGTAACAGCAGTGTCACGCTTCCCTTCGCGTGGATCAAGGGATCAGGGGCTTTTCCCCGAGGCTTTCCCCGAGGCTTTCCACGAGGCTTTCCCACAGGGCTGTCCCACGTGCCACTGTGGTGTGAGTCGTTCCTCGGCTTGAAAGTCGAGGCAGTGCAGGGAAAACAGTTTTTCTAGAATGTACTGAGATATATAGGGCACTCTGGAATGGTGGCACGACCCTGGAGTTCCTCTCGCCTTTCCTGTGGAGAGCGCCTCCTCTTGAGATGCCAGGGGAACGCCGGAATTCTTTCCTGACCACGCAGGGAAAGGATCCTCCTCTCGAGCTAGGAGGCGGAAACGGGGCTCCTCTGGATGTGGCGGAACTCTCGTGCTTCCTCTCAAGTGGAGACGGGTATGTCGGGGACTTCTTGAGTTGCATGAAGGGTGTTAAGGACCCTTTGGAAGTTGCAGATGGTAGGTGTGATTTGCCTCGAGACGCCTCAGCGGAAATGGGCCTCATGTCGCCTGGAGGGGAGAACCTCCTGGATTTTCTGGAGTTGGGGCAGGGGCTCTCGACTTATGACGGGGACCTCAGGGACCCGTTCTTGTGGCCTCAGCAATGGCCAGTCCCCATGCGAGTTGCTCGGGGGCCTCTCGGTGGCCACTCGGTTACCTCTCCCGTCGATGCTGGGCCCTAAGACCTTGTGTGGAGTCAGTGCCGGAACCTGAGGATTCCTCTCCAGTGCTGTCATGGATCTTGGGGTACTTCTGGAGTCTCCACAGGGGAGTCAGTCTTCGTCTCGAGTGGGGGCATGCACGTGCGCTTTCCTTCCTAGCTGTAGCAGCAGTGTCGCGCTTCCCTTCGCGTGGATCAGGGATCTGTGGCTTTCCTCGAGGCTTTCCCACCAGGCTTCCCACGAGCTTTCCCACAGGGCTGTCCCACGTGCCACCGGTGGTGTGAGTCGATCCTCGGCTTGAAAGTGGAGGCAGTGCAGGGAAAACAGGTTTCCCTGGAATGGACTGAGACATCTCGGGGACTCTGGGAATGGTGGCACGATCCTGGAGTTCCTCTCGCCTTTCCTGTGGAGAGCGCCTCCTCTTGAGATGAGACGGAAATGCCGGGAAATTTTCCCGACCACGCAGGAAAGGATCCCTCCTCTCGAGCTAGGAGGCTGAAACGGGGCTCCTCTGGATGTGGGCGGGACTCTCGTGCTTCCTCTAGAGTGGAGTCGGGTAGGTAGGGGAACTTCTTGAGTTGCAGCAAGGGAGTGAAGGACCCTTTGTAAGTTCCAGAGTTTAGGTGTGAATAGCCTCGAGACGCTCAGCGGAAATGGGCCTCATCTCGCCTGGAGGGGAGAACCTCCTGGATTTTCTCGAGTTGCGGCAGGTGCTCTCGACTTACGACGGGGGACCTCAGGGATGCTGCTGGTGGCCTCAGGAAAGGCCAATCCCCATGCGAGTTTGCTCGGGGGCCTCTCGGATTCCTCGCCCTTCATGCCGGGGCCTAAGATGTTGTGTGAAGTGGGTGCCGGAACCTGAGGATTCCTCTCCAGTGCTGCCATGGATCTTGGGGTACTTCTGGAGTCTCCCCAGGGGAGTCAGTCTTCGTCTCGAGTGGGGGCATGCACGTGCGCTCTCCTTCCGAGCTGTAGCAGCAGTGTCGCGCTTGCCCTTCGCGTGGATCAAGGGATCTGTGGCTTTCCCTCGAGGCTTTCCCGCGAGGCTTTCCCACGAGGCTTTCCTACGGGCCGTCCCACGTGCCACGTGGTTTGAGTCGATCCCGGCTTGAAAGTCGAGGCAGTGCAGGGAAAACAGGTTTCCCTGGAATGGACTGAGACATCTGGGG
>NW_017205062.1:0-5425 GCF_001704415.2 Capra hircus
GGGAGTCAGTCCTCTTACGAGTGGGGCATGCACGTGCGGTTTCTCCCGAGCTGTAGCAGCGGCGTCATGCTTCCCTTCGCTGGATCAAGGGATCTGAGGCTTTCCATCGAGGCTTTCCACGAGACTTTCCCACAGGATTGTCCCACGTGCCACCGTGGTGTGAGTCGATCCGTCCTGAAAGTCGAGACAGTGCAGGGAAAACAGGCTTCCCTGGAATGACTGAGAACATCTGGGGTACTCTGGGAATGGTGGCACGACCCTGGAGTACCTCTCAACTTTCCTGTTGAGAGCGCCTACTCTTGAGATGCGACGGGAACGCCCGGGAATTCTTTTTTACCGAACACGAAGGGAAAGGATCCCACCTCTCGAGCTAGGAGACGGAAACGGGGCTCCTCTGGATGTGGGCGGAACTCCCGTTCTTCCTCTCGAGTGGAGACGGGTATGTCGGGGAACTTCTTGAGCTGCAGCAAGGGTGTGAAGGACCCTTTGGAAGTTCCAGATCTTAGGTGTGATTAGCGTCGAGACGCCTCAGCGCAAATGGGCCTCATCTCGCATTTAAGGACGCCAAGATCCATGTCAGCACTGGAGAGGGAATCCTCAGGTTCCGGCACCGACTCCACACAAGGTCTTAGGCCCCGGCATCGACGGGAGAGGAATCCGAGAGGCCCCCGAGCAACTCGCATGGGGAATGGCCTTTCCTGAGGCCACCAGAGCGGTCCCTCAGGTCCTCGTCTTAAGTCAAGATCACCTGTCCTAACTCGAAAAAATCCAGGAGGTTCTCCCCTCCAGGCAAGATGAGCCCATTTCCGCTGAGGCGTCTCCAGGCTAATCACACCTAAACCTCTGGAACTTCCAAAGGTTCTTCACACCCTTGCTGCAACTCAAGAAGTTCCCCGACATACCCGTCTCCACTCGAGAGGAAGCACGAGAGTCCCGCCCACACCCAGAGGAGCCCCGTTTCCGCCTCACAGCTAGAGAGGAGGTATCCTTTCCCTGCGTGGTCAGGAAAGAATTCCCGGTCTTCCCGTCACAACTCAGGAGGAGGCGCTCTCAACAGGAAAGGTGAGAGGAACTCCAGGGTCGTGCCACCATTCCCAGAATACCCCCAGATATCTCAGTCAATTCCAGGGAAACCTGTTTTCCCTGCACTGCCTCAACTTTCAAGCCGAGGATCGACTCACAGCACGGTGGCACGTGGGACAGCCCTGTGGGAAAGCCTCGTGAGATAGCCACTGATCCCTTGATCCACTCGACGGGAAGAATGACACTGCTGCTACAGCTCGGGAGGAAAGCGCTCTTCAATGCCCCCACTCGAATGAGGACTGACTCCCCTGGGGAGATTCCCGAAGAACCCCAAGATCCATGTCAGCACTGGAGAGGAATGCTCAGGTTCCAGGACCGACCCACACAAGGTCTTAGGCCACGGCATCGACGGAGAGGAATCCCGAGAGGCCACCGAGCAACTCGCATGGGGACTGGCCTTTCCTGCGGCCACCAGAGCGGGTCCATGAGGTGCCCGTCGGAAGTCGAGAGCACCTGCCGCAACTCGAGAAAATCCAGGAGGTTCTCCCCTCCAGGCGAGATGAGGCGCATTTCCGCTGAGGCGTCTAGAGGCTAATTGCACCTAACATCTGGAACTTCCAAAAGGTCCTTCACACCCTTTCTGCAACTGAATAAGTTCCCGACATACTCGCCTCCACGCGAGAGGAAGCACGAGAGCCCCGCCCACATCCAGAGGAGCCCCGATTCCGTCTCATAGCTCGAGAGGAGGGATCATTTCCCTGCGTGGTCGGGAAAGAATTCCCGGCGTTCCCGTCGCATCTCAAGAGGAGGCGCTCTCCACAGGAAAGTTGAGAGGAACTCTAGAGTCTGGCCACCATTCCCAGAGTCCCCCAGTTGTCTCAATCCATTCCCTGCACTACCTCGACTTTCAAGCCAAGGATCGACTCACACAACGGCGGCACCAGGGACAGCCCTGTAGGAAAGCCTCGTGGGAAAGCCTTCTGGGAAAGCCTCGAGGGAAACCACAGAACCCTTGATCCACTCGAATTGAAGCATGACACTGCTGCTACAGCTCGGGAGGAAAGCGCACGGGCATGTCCCCCACTCGAGACGAAGACTTATTCCCCTCGGGAAACACCAGAAGTACCCCAAGATCCATGTCAGCACTGGAGAGGAATCCTCAGGTTCCGGCACCGACTCCACACAAGGTCTTCGCCCCGGCATCGACGGGAGAGGAATCCCGAGAGGCCCGCGAGCAATTCGCATGGGGACTGCCCTTTCCTGAGGCCACCAGAGCGGGTCCCTGAGGTCCCCGTCGTAAGTCGAGAGCACATGCCGCAACTCGAGAAAATCCAGGAGGTTCTCCCCTCCAGGCGAGATGAGGCCCATTTCCGCTGAGGCGTCTCGAGGCTAATCACATCTAACATCTGGAACTTCCAAAGGGTCCTTCACACCCTTGCTGCAACTCAAGAAGTTCCCCGACATACTCGTCTCCACTCGAGAGGAAGGACGAGAATCCCGCCCACATCCAGAGGAGCCCCGTTTCCGCCCCCTAGCTCGAGGGGAGGGATCCTTTCCCTGCGTGGTCGGGAAAGAATTCCCGGCATTCCCGTCGCATCTCAAGAGGATGCGCTCTCCACAGGAAAGGCGAGAGGAACTCCAGGGTCGTGCCACCATTCCCAGAGTCCCCCAGATGTCTCAGTCCATTCCAGGGAAACCTGTTTTCCCTGCACTGCCTCGACTTTCAAGCCGAGGATCGACTCACACCACGGTGGCACGTGGGACATCCATGTGGGAAAGCCTCTTGGGAAAGCCTCGTGTGAAAGACTCGAGGGAAAACCCCTGATCCCTTGATCCACGCGAAGGGAAGCGTGACATTGCTGCTAAAGCTCGGGAGGAAAGCGCACGTGCATTTCTCCACACGAGACGAGGACTGACTCCCCTGGGGAGACTCCAGAAGAACCCCAAGATCCATGTCAGCACTGGAGAGGAATGCTCAGGTTCCGGGACCGTCTCCACACAAGATTTTAGGCCCCGGATCGACGGGAGAGGAATCCCGAGAGGCCCCCGAGCAACTCGCATGGGGACTGGTCTTTCCTGAGGCCACCAGAGCAGGTCCCTGAGGTCCCCGTCGTAAGTCGAGAGCACCTGCCTCAACTCGAGAAAATCCAGGAGGTTCTCCCCTCCAGGCGAGATGAGGCCATTTCCGCTGAGGCAACTAGGGGGTAATCACACTTAAAGTCTGGATCTTCCAAAGGGTCCTTCACACCCTTGCTGCAACTCAAGAAGTTCCCCGACATACCCGTCTCCACTCAAGAGGAACCCGAGCGTCCCGCCCATATCCAGAGTGGCCCCGTTTCCGCCTGCTAGCTCGAGAGGAGGGATCCTTTCCCTGCGTGTTCCTGAAATAATTCCTAGCGTTCCCGTCTCATCTCAAGAGGAGGCGCTCTCCACAGTAAAGGCGAGAGGAACTCCAGTATCAGGCCCCATTCCCAGAGTCCCACAGATGTCTCAGTCCATTCCAGGGAAACCAGTTTTCCCTGCACTGCATCCACTTTCAAGCCGAGGATCGACTCACACCGCGATGGCACGTTGGACAGCCCTGTGGGACAGCACTGTGGAAAGCTTCGTGGGAAAGCCTTGTCTGAAAACCTTATGGGAAAGCCTCGTGAGGAAGCCTCAAGGGAAAGCCACTGATCCCTTGATCCACGCGACGGGAGCATGACACTGCTGCTACAGCTCGGGAGGAAAGCGCAGGTGCATGCCCCACTCAAGACGAGGACTGACTCCCCTGGGTAGACTCCAGAAGTACCCCAAGATCCATGTCAGCACTGGAGAAACCTCAGGTTCTGGCACCGACTCCACACAAGGTCTTAGGCCCCGGCATCGACGGGAGAGGAATCCCGAGAGGCCCCGAGCAACTCGAATGGGGACTGGCCTTTCCTGAGGCCCCCAGAGCGGGTCCCTGAGATCCCCGTCGTAAGTCGAGAGCACCTGCCCTAACTCGAGAAAATCCAGGAGGTTCTCCCCTCCAGGCGAGATGAGGCCCATTTCTGCTGAGGCGTCTCCAGGCTAATCACACCTAACCTCTGTAACTTCCAAAGGGTCCTTCACACCCTTGCTGCAACTCAAGAAGTTCCCCGACATACCCGTCTCCTCTCGAGAGGAAGCACGAGAGTCCCGCCCACATCAAGAGGAGCCCCGTTTCCGCCTGATAGCTCGAGAGCAGGGAACTATTCCCTGCGTGGTTGGGAAAGAGTTCCCGGCATTTCCCGTCGCATCTCAAGAGGAGGTGCTCTCCACAGGAAAGGCGAGAGGAACTCCAGGGTCGTGCCACCATTCCAGAGTCCCCCAGATGTCTCAGTCCATTCCAGGGAAACCTGTTTTCCCTGCACTGCCTCGACTTCAAGGCGAGGATCGACACACACCACGGTGGCACGTGGGACTGCCTGTGGAACGCCTTGTGGGAAAGCCTCGTGGGAAAGCCTCGAGGGAAAGCCACAGATCCCTTGATCCACGCGAAGGGAAGCGTGACACTGCTGCTACAGCTCGAGAGGAAAGTCACGTGCATGTCCCTCTGGAGACGAGTACTGACTCCCCTGGGAGACTCCAGAAGTACCCCCAAGATCCATGTCAGCACTGGAGAGGAATCCTCAGGTTCCGGCACTAACTCCACACAAGTTCTTAGGCCCTAGCATCGACGGGACAGGAGTCCCGAGAGGACCCCGAGCAACTCGCATGGGGACTGGCCTTTTCCTGAGGCCACCAGAGGGTCCCTGAGGTCCCCGTCGTAAGTCGAGAGCACCTGCCACAATTCCAGAAAATCCAGGAGGTTCTATCCTCCAGGCGAGAATGGGGCCCATTTCCCCTGAGGCGTCTTGAGGCTAATCACACCTAACCTCTGAACTTCCAAAGGGTCCTTCACACCCTTGCTGCAACTCAAGAAGTCCCGACATGCCCGTCTCCACTCGAGTGGAAGCACGAGAGTCCCGCCCACATCCAGAGGAGCCCCGTTTCTGCCTCCGCGCTCGAGAGGAGGGATCCTTTCCCTGCGTGTTCGGGAAAGAATTCCCGGCGTTTCCGTCGCCTCTCAAGAGCAGTCCTCTCCACAGGAAAGGCGAGAGGAACTCCAGGGTCGTGCCACAATTCCAAGAGTCCCCCAGATGTCTTCAGTCCATTCCAGAGGAACCTGTTTTCCCTGCACTGCCTTGATTTGCACGCCGAGGATCGACTGGCACCACGGTGGCACGTGGGACAGCGATGTGGGAAAGCCTCGTGGGAAAGCCTCGAGGGAAAGGCCCCTTGGGAAATACCTCGAGGGGAAACAGATCTCTTGATCCACTCGACGGGCAGCGTGACACTGCTACTGCAGCTCGGGAGGTAAGCGTTGCATGATCCCGCTGAGAAGAGGACTGACACCCCT
>NW_017205063.1:0-5424 GCF_001704415.2 Capra hircus
ACCTTGATCCGCGAAGGAAAAGCGTGACACTGCTGCTACAGCTCGGGATGAAAGCGCCGTGCATGCCACTCGAGACGAGGACTGACTTCCATGGGGAGACTCCAGAAGTACACCAAGATCCATGTCGGCACTGGAGAGGAATCCTCAGGTTCGGGCACTGACTCCACACAAGGTCTTAGGACCCAGCATCGACGGACTGGAGTCCCGAGAGGCCGCGAGCAACTCGCAAGGGACTGGCCTTTCCTGAGGCTACCGAGCGGACTCTGAGGTCCCCGTCGTAAGTCGAGAGCCACCTGCCGCAACTCGAGAAAATCCAGGAGGTTCTCCCCTCCAGGCGAGATGAGCCCATTCGTGCTGAGGCGTCTCGAGGCTAATCAGACCTAACCTCTGGAACTTCCAAAGGGTCCTTCACACCCTTGCTGCAACTCAAGAAGTTCCCCGACATACCCGTCTCCACTTGAGAGGAAGCACGAGAGTCCCTCCACATCCAGAGGAGCCAATTTCCACCTCCTTGCTCGAGAGGAGAGATCCTTTCCCTGCGTGTTCGGGAAAGAATTCCCGGCGTTCCCGTCGCATCTCAAGAGGAGGCGCTCTCCACAGGAAAGGCGAGAGCAACTTCAGGGCCGTGCCAACATTCCCAGAATCCCCCATATGTTCTCAGTCCATTCCAGGGAAACTGTTTTCCCTGCACTGCCTCGACTTTCAAGCTGAGGATGGACTCACACCACGGTGGTACGTGGGACAGCCCTGTGGGAAAGCCTCGTGGGAAAGCCTCGAGGGGAAGCCACAGATCCCTTGATCCACGCGAAGGGAAGCGACACACTGCAGCTACAGCTCGGGGGAAAAGCGCACGTGCATGCCCCCACTCGAGACGAGGACTGACTCCACTGGGGAGACTCCAGAAGTACCCCAAGATCAATGTCAGCACTGGAGAGGAATCCTCAGGGTCCGGCACTAACTCCACACAAAGAGTTAGGCCCCGGCGGCATCGACGGGAGAGGAATCCCGATAGGCCCCGAGCAACTCACATGGGGACTGGCCTTTCCTAAGGCCACCAGAGCGGGTCCCTGAAGTCCCCGTCGTAAGTCGAGAGCACCTGCCGAAACTCGGTAAAATACAGGAGGTTCTCCCCTGCAGGCGAGATGAGGCCAGTTTCCACTGAGGTGTCTCGAGGCTAATCACACGTGACCTCTGGACCTTCCAAAGAGTCTTTCACAGTCAAGCTGCAACTCAAGAAGTTCCCCGACACACCCGTCTCCACTCAAGAGGTAGCACGATCGTCCTGGCCACATCCTGAGGAGCTCCATTTTCCGGCTCGTACCTCGAGATGAGGGATCCTTTCCCTGCTTGGTCGGAAAAGAATTCCCGGCATTCCATCGCATCTCAAGGGAGGCGCTCTCCAAAGGAAAGGGGAGAGGAACTGCAGGGTCGTGCCACCATTCCAAGACTCCCCCAGATGTGTCAGTCCGTTCCACAGGAACCTGTTTTCCCTGCACTGCCTCGGCTTTCACGCGAGGATCGACTCACACCACCGTGACACGTGGGACAGCCCTGTGGGAAAGCATCGTGGAAAGACTCGAGGGAAAGCCACAGATCCTTGGTTCACGCAAGGGGAACCGTGACACTGCTGCTACAGCATGGGAGGAAATGGCACGCTCATGCCCCCACTCGAGACTAGGCCTGACTCCCTTGTGGAGACTCCAGAAGTACCCAAAATCCATGTCAGCACTGGAGAGGAATCCTCAGCTTCCGGCCCCGAATCCACACAAGGAGAGCACCTGCTGAAACTCGGAAATATCCAGGAGCCTCTCCATTCCAGGCGACATGAGGCCCATTTCTGCTGAGGCATCTCGAGACTAACCACACCTAACCTCTGGAACTTCCAAAGGGTCCTTTACACCCTTGCTGCAACTCAAGAGATCCCCGACATACCCGTCTCCACTCGAGACGAAGCACGAGAGTCCCGCCTACATCCAGAGGAGCCCCGTTTCCGCCTCCTAGCTCGAGAGGAGGGATCCTTTCCCTGCGTGCTCCGGGAAATAATTCCCGGCGTTCCCGTCGCATCTCAAGAGCAGGCGCTCTCCACAGGAAAGGCGAGAGGAACTCCAGGGTCGTGCCACCGTTCCCAGAGTCCCGCAGATGTCTCAGTCCATTCCAGGGAAACCTGTTTTCCCTGAACTGCCTCGACTTTCAAGAGGAGGATCGACTCACACCACGGGGGCACGTGGGACAGCCCTGTGGAAAGCTCGTGGGAAA
Organism: Capra hircus; assembly: GCF_001704415.2. Taxonomy (NCBI): domain Eukaryota; kingdom Metazoa; phylum Chordata; class Mammalia; order Artiodactyla; family Bovidae; genus Capra; species Capra hircus. Next base: position 2,257 of record NW_017205063.1, read on the forward strand.
GCCTCGTGGGAAAGCCTCGTGGACAGCCCTTTGGGAAACCCTCGTGGGAAAGCTTTGATGGAAAGCCTCGAGGAAAGGCACAGATCCCTTGATACACGAGAAGGGAAGGGTGACACTGCAGCTACAGCTCGGGAGGAAAGCGCACGTGCATGCCCCCACTCGAGACGAGAACTGACTCCCCAGGGGAGACTCCAGAAGTACCCCAAGATCCATGTCAGCACTGGAGAGGAATCCTCAGGTTCCGGCACCGACTCCACACAAGATCTTAGGCCCCGGCATCGAAGGGAGAAGAATCCGAGAAGCCCCCGAGCAACTCGCATGGGGACTGGCCTTTCCTGAGGCTACCAGAGTGGGTCCCTGAGGTCCCAGTCGGAAGTCGAGAGCACCTGCCCCAACTCGAGAAAATCTAGGAGGTTCTCCCATCCACGCGAAATGAGGCCCATTTTCGCTGAGGCGTCTCGAGGCTAATCACACCTAACCACTGGAACTTACAAAGGGTTCTTCACACCCTTGCTGCAACTCAAGAAGTTCCCCGACATACCCGTCTCCACTCGAGAGGAAGCACGAGAGTCCCGCCCTCATCCAGAGGAGCCCCGTTTTCCGCCTCCTAGCTCGAGAGGAGTGATCCTTTCCCTGCGTGGTGAGGAAAGAATTCCCGGCATTAACGTCGCATCTCAAGAGGAGGCGCTCTCCACAGGAAAGGCGAGAGGATCTCCAGGGTCGTGCCACATTCCCAGAGTACCCAGATGTCTCAGTCCATTCCAGGGAAACCTGTTTTCCCTGCACTGCCTCGACTTTCAAGCCGAGGCTCGACTCACACCACGGTGGCACGTAGGACAGCCCTGTGGGAAAGCCTCGGGGGAAAGCCTCGTGGGAAAGCCTCGTGGGAAAGCCTCGAGGGAAAGCCCCTGATCCTTTGATCCATGCGAAGGGAAGCACGACACTGCTGCTACAGCTCGGGAGGAAAGCGCACGTGAATGCCCCACTCGAGACGAGGACTGACTCCCCTGGGGAGACTCCAGAAGTACCCCAAGATCCATGTCAGCATTGGAGAGGAATCCTCAGGTTGTGGCACTGACTCCACACAAGGTCTTAGGCCCCAGCATCGACGTAAGAGGAATCCCGAGAGGCCCCCGTGCAACTCGCATGGGGACTGGCCTTTCCTGAGGCCACCAGTGCGGTCCCAGGGGTCCCCGTCGTAAGTCGAGAGCACCTGCCGCAACTCGAGAAAATCCAGGAGGTTCTCCCCTCCAGGCGAGATGAGGCCCATTTCCGCTGAGGCGTCTCCAGGCTAGTCACACCTAACCTCTGGAACTTGCAAAGGGTCCTTCACACCCTTGCTGAAACTCAGGAAGTTCCCTGACATACACGTCTCCACTCGAGAGGAAGCACGAGAGTTCCGCCCACATCCAGAGGAGCCCCGTTTCCGCCTCCTAGCTCGAGAGGAGGGATCCTTTCCCTGCGTGGTCGGGAAAGAATTCCCGGCGTTCCGTCGCATCTCAAGAGGAGGCGCTCTCCACAGGAAAGGCAAGAGGAACTCCAGGGTCGCGCCACCTTTCTCAGAGTCACCCAGATGTCTCAGTCCATTCCAGGGAAACCTGTTTTCCCTGCACTGCCTCGAATTTCAAGCCGAGGATCGACTCACACCACGGTGGCTCGTGGGACAGCCCTGTGGAAACCCTCGTGGGAAAGCCTCGTGGAAAAGCCTCGAGGGAAAGCCACAGATCTCTTGATCCACGCGAAGGGAATGGTGACACTGCTGCTACAACTCGGGAGGACAGCGAACGTGCATGCCCCCACTCAAGATGAGGACTGACCCCCCTGGGGAGACTCCAGAAGTACCCAAAGATCCATGTCAGCACTGGAGAGGAATCCTCAGGTTCCGGCACCCACTCCAGACAAGATCTTAGGCCCCGGCATCGACGGAGAGGAATCCCGAGAGGCCGGCGAGCCACTTGCATGGCGACTGGCCTTTCCTGAGGCCACCAGAGCGGGTCCCTGAGGTCCCGGTCTAAGTCCAAGTACCTGCCGCAACTCGAGAAAATTCAGGAGTTTCTCCCCTTCAGGCGTATCCCATTTCCGCTGAGGCGTCTCGAGGCTAATCACCCCTAACCTCTGGAACTTCCCAAAGGGTCCTTCACACCCTTGCTGGCAACTCAAGAATTTCCTCGACATACCCGTTTCCAATCGAGAAGAAGCACGAGAGTCCCACTTACATACAGAGGAGCCCCGTTTCCGCTTCAATAGTTCCAGAGGAGGATTCATTCCCTGCGTGTCGGGAAAGAATTCCCGGCGTTCCCCGTCGCATCTCAGAGGAGGCACTCTCCACAGGAAAGGCAAGAAAGAACTCCAGGGTCGTGCCACCATTCCCAGAGTCCTCCAGAAGCTCAGTCCATAACAGGGAAAACCAGTTTTCCCTGCACTGCCTCGACTTTCAAGTCGAGAATCGACTCATACCACGGTGCACGTGGGACAGCAATGTGGAAACGCCTCGTGGGAAAGCCTCGTGGGAAAGCCTCCAGGGAAAGCCACAGAATCCCTGCATCCACGCGAAGAATCGTGACACTGCTGCTACAGCTCGGAGGAAAACCCACGTGCATGTCCCCACTCGCGACGAGGAATGACTCCCCTGGGAGACTCCAGAAGTACCCAAGATCCATGTCAGCACTTGAGAGGAATCCTCTGGTTCCGGCACAGACTCCACACAAGGTCTCAGGCCCGGCATCGGACGGAGAAGAATCCCGAGAGGCCCCCGAGCAACTCGCAAGGGGACTGGCCTTTCCTGAGGCACCAGATCGGGTCCCTGAGGTCCAGTCGTAAGTCGAGAGCACCTGCCGCAACTCGAGAAATCCAGGAGGTTCTCCCCTCCAGACGAGATGAGGCCCATTTCCGCTGAGGCGTCTCGAGGCTAATCACACCTAACCTCTGGAACTTCCAAAGGGTCCTTCACACCCTTGCTGCAACTCAAGAAGTTCGCCGACATACCCGTCTCAACTCGAGAGGAAGGACGAGAGTCCCGCCCACATCCAGAGAAGCCCGTTTCTGCCTCCTAGCTCGAGAGGAGGGATCCTTTCGCCTGGGTGCTCGGAAAGAATTCCCGACGTTCAGAACGCATCTCAAGGGAGGCGCTCTCCACAGGAAAGGCGAGAGGAACTCCAGGGTCGTGCC
>NW_017205064.1:0-5424 GCF_001704415.2 Capra hircus
GGGACATAGGGCCTACCAGGAGAAAAGGCCCCTTGAGGAGCTGAGCCAGTAGGCAGCCAGTGATGTCAGCACACTCCGCTGCTTGCTTCTTCATGGGCACTCCGAACTGCTAGGAATGTCTTTGCAAGGATCTCAAAGGGAAGGGAAGATACATGGCCCTGTCTCTGGAACTTCAGTCCTCTGAGCAGATCTGGAGGTCTTGAGTTGTATAAGCAAACCTGTTCCTTCCAAATAGAGGCTTGCAAACACACCCCGGTGGTTGCCTCTTTTCCCCGAAAGAAGTCTTTCTTTCCCCACATGCTGCGAACTCCCTGTCCCAACCTCCAAGAATAGCGCTTCTTGCCATTCCTTTCTTAGAGGCAGTTATCCCTGAGCCTGGGGCGTAGGGAGTAGCCCACACTCACAGGGAAAGGCAAAGACTCCTCCATACATCTCCTCTATCCCCTTTGCTCTGGAGGAAGCTCTAGTGAGCCTAGGTCTTTCAGGAAAATTCTTGGCTTGGACAGGATCTCACCCTGTTTGTGAACCTGCATACCAACCAGGGGCCACAGAGCACCTGTTTCAGTAAAGTGGGCCCTGAAAGGGTGCAGCCTAGCAAGAGCTTGAAAATCCATTCAATTGCTGTTTTGTACCTCTGACAGAGCGAGCTTGGCTCCACCCTTTGGCAGTGAGGAGAAAAGAGGCATGACACCCTCCCAAGGGGACATGGGGCCTACTTCGAGAGGAAGCTGCAACTCGAGAAAATCCAGGAGGTTCTCCCCTCCAGGCGAGATGAGGCCCATTTCCGCTGAGGCGTCTCGAGGCTAATCACAACTAACCTCTGGAACTTCGAAAGGGTCCTTCACACCCTTGCTGCAAGTCAAGAAGTTCTCCGACATACCCATCTCCACTCGAGAGGAAGGACGAGGGTCCCACCCACATCCAGCGGAGCCCCGTTTCCGCCTCGTAGCTCGAGAAGAGGGATCCTTTCCCTTCGTCGTCGGAAAGAATTCCCGGGCTTCCCGTCGCATCTCAAGAGGAGGCACTCTCCACAGGAAAGGCGAGAGGAACTCCAGGGCCTTGCCAGCATTCCAAGAGTCCCCCAGATGTCTCCGTCCATTCCAGAAGAACCTGCTTTCCCTTCACTGCCTCGACGTTCACGCCGAGGATAGACTCACACCACCGTGACATGTGGGACAGCCCTGTTCGAAAGCCTCGTGGGAAAGCCTCGATGCAAAGCGACTGATCCCTTGAACCACATGTCGGCAAGCGTGACACTGCTGCTACAGCTTGTGAGGAAATCGCAGGTGCATGCCCCACACGAGATGAGGACTGACTCCCCTGGTGAGACTCCAGAAGTATGGAAAGATTCATGTCAGCACTGGAGAGGCATCCTCAGGGTCTGGCCCCGACTCCACACAAGGTCTTAGGCACCGGCATCGATGGGAGAGGAATCCCTATAGGCCCCATGGTAACTCGCATGGGGACTGGCCTTTCCTGAGGCCACCAGAGCGAGTCCCTGAGGTCCCCGTCGTAACTCGAGAGCACCTACCACAACTCGGTAAAATCCAGGAGGTTCTCCCCTCCAGGCGAGATGAGGCCCATTTCCGCTGAGGTGTCTCGAGGCTAATCACACCTAACCTGTGGAACTTCCAAAGGGTCCTTCACACCCTTGCTGCAACTCAAGAAGTTCCCCGACAAACCCGTCTTCACTCGAGAGGAAGCACGGGGGTCCCGCCCACATCCAGAGGAGCCCCATTTCCGCCTCGTAGTCGAAATGAGGGATCCTTTCCCTGCTTCGATCGGGAAAAGGATTCCCGGCCGTTCCCGTCCGCATCTCAAGAGGAGGCGCTCTCCACAGGAAAGGCGAGAGGAACTCCAGGTCGTGCCAACATTCCCAGAGTCCACCAGATGTCTCCGTCCATTCCAGGAAGAAGCTGTTTTCCCTGCACTGCCTCGACATTCACGCGGAGGATTGACTCACACCTAGGGTGGCACGTGGGACACCCCTGTTCGGAAAGCCTCGTGGGAAAGCCTCGAGGGAAAGCCACAGATCCTTTGATCCATGCGAATGGAAGCGTTACACTGCTGCTACCTCTCGGAAGGAAAGCGCACGTGCATGACCCCACTCGAGACGAGGACTGACTCCCCAGGGCAGACTCCAGAAGTACCCCTAGATGCATGTCAGCCCTGGAGAGGAATCCTCAGGTTCTGAACACAACTCCACAAAAGGTCTTAGGCCCTGGCATCGACGGGAGAGGAATCCTGAGAGGACCCTAGCAACTCGCATGGCGACTGGCCTTTCTTGAGGCAACCAGAGCGGGTCCCTGAGGTCCCTGTCGTAACTCGATAGCACCTGCCACAACTCGAGAAAATCCAGGAGGTTCTCCCCTTCAGGCGAGATGAGGCCCATTTCCGCTGAGGCGTCTTGAGGCTAAACACACCTAACCTCTGGAACTTCCAAAGGGTCCTTCCCACACTTGCTGCAACTCAAGAAGTTCCCGACATACCCGTCTCCACTCGAGAGGAAGCACGAGAGTCCCGCCCACATCCAGAGGAGCCTGGCTTCCACCTCGTAGCTCTAGATGACGGATTCTTTTCCAGCTTCGTCTGGAAAGAATTCCCGGCTTTCCCGTCGCAACTCAAGAGGAGGCGCTCTCAACAGGAAAAGCGAGAGAAACCCCAGTGTCGTGCCACAATTCCAAGGGACCCCAGATGTCAGTCCATTCCAGAGGAACTTGCTTTCCCTGCACTGCCTCTACTTTCACGCCGAGGATCCACTCACTACACCATGGAACGTGGGTCAGCCCTGTGGGAAAGCCTCGTCGGAAAGCCTCGAGGGAAAGCCACAGATCCCTTGATCCACGCGACGGGAAGTGTGACACTGCTGCTACAGTTCCTGAGGAGAGCTCACGTGCATGCCCCCACAGGAGATGAGCACAGACTCCCCAGGGGAAACTCCAGAAGTAAGCCAAGATCCATTTCAGCACTGAAGAGGAATCCTCAGGTTCCAGCCCCGACTCCACAAAGGTCTGAGGCCCCGACATCGACCGGGAGAGGAATCCCGAAAGGCGCCCTTGCAACTCCCATGGGCACTGGCCTTTCCTGAGGCCACCAGAGCGGGTCCCTGAGGTCTCTGTCGTAACTCGAGAGACCCTGCCCAACTCTAGAAAATCCAGGATGTTTCCCCTCCAGGCGAGATGAGGCCCATTAATCTGAGGCGTCTGGAGGCTCATCACACCTAAATTCTGGAAATTCAAAAAGGGTCCTTGCTGCAACTCAAGAAGTTCCCGACATACCCGTCTCCATTCGAGAGGAAGCACGAGAGTCCCGCCCACATCCAGAGGAGCCCCTATTCTGCCTCCTAGCTCGAGTCGGGGGATCCTTTTCCTGCGTGTTTGGGAAAGAATTCCCGGTGTTTCCATCGCATCTTAAGAGGAGGCGCTCTCCACAGGAAAGGCGAGAGGAACTACCAGGGCGTGCCATCATTCCCAGATTCCCCAGAAGTCTCAGTCCATTCCCGGGAAACCTGTTTTCCCTGCACTGCCTCGACTTACAAGACGAGGATCGACTCACACCACTGTAGCACGTGGGACAGCCCTGTGGGAAAGCCTCGAGGGAAAGCCACAGATCCCTTGATCCACGCGAAGGGAAGCGTGACACCGCTTCTATAGCTCGGGAGGAAATCGCACGTGCATGTCCCCACTCGAGACGAGGACTGACTCCCCTGGGGAGACTCCAGAAGTACCCCAAGATCCATGTCAGCACTGGAGAGGAATCCTCAGGTTCCGGCACCGACTCCACACAAGGTCTTAGGCCCCGGCATCGACGGGAGAGGAATCCCGAGAGGCCCCGAGCAATTCGCATGGGGACTGGCCTTTCCTGAGGCCACCAGAGCGGGTCCCTGAGGTCCCCGTCGTAAGTCGAGAGCACCTGCCGCAACTCGAGAAAATTCAGGAGGTTCTCCCCCTCCAGGCGAGATGAGGCCCATTTCCACTGTTTCGTCTCGAGGCTAATCACACCTAACCTCTGGAACTTGCAAAGGGTCCTTCACACCCTTGCTGCAACTCAAGAAGTTCCCCGACATCCCGTCTCCACTGGAGAGGAAGCACGAGAGTCCCGCCCACATCCAGAGGAGCCCGTTTCCCTCCTAGCTCGAGAGGAGGGATCCTTTCCCTGCGTTGTCGGAAAGGATTCCCGGCGTTCCCGTCGCATCTCAAGAGGAGGCCCTCTCCACAGGAAAGGCGAGAGGAACTCCAGGGTCGTGCCACCATTCCCAGAGTCCCCAGATGTCTCAGTCCATTCCAGGGCAACCTGTTGTTCCTGCACTGCCTCGACTTTCAAGATGAGGATCGACTCACACCACGGTGGCACGTGGGACAGCCCTGTGGAAAGCCTTGTGGGAAAGCCTCGTGCGAAAGCCTCGAGGGAAAGCCACAGATCCCTTGATCCACGCGAAGGGAAGCGTGACACTATTGCTACAGCTCGGGAGGAAAACGCACGTGCATGCCCCTACTCAAGACGAGGACTGACTCCCCTGGGGAGACTCCAGAAGTACCCCAAGATTCATGAGGTCACTGAGAGGAATCCTCAGGTTCCGGCACCTACTTCACACAAGGTCTTAGGCCCTGGCATCGACGGGAGGAATCCCGAGAGGCCGCCGTGAAACTCGCATGGGACAGGCCTTTCCTGAGGCCACCAGAGAGGTCCCTGAGGTCCCCGTCGTAAGTCGATAGCACCTGCCGTAACTCGAGAAAATCCAGGATGTTCTCCCTTCCAGGCGAGATGAGGCCCATTTCCGCTGAGGCGTCTCGAGGCTAATCACACCTATCCTCTGGAACTTCCAAAGGGTCATTCACACCTTGCTGCAACTCAAGAAGTTCCCCGATATACCCGTCTCTTCTCAGGAGGAAGCACGAGAGTCCCGCCCACATTCAGAGGAGCCCCGTTTCCGCCTCCTAGCTTGAGAGGAGGGATCCTTTCCTGTGTGGTCGGGAAAGAATTTCCGGCGTTCCCGTCGCATCTCAAGAGGAGGCCTCTCTCCACAGGAAAGGCGAGAGGAACTCCAGGGTCGTGCCAACATTCCCAGACGTCCCCAGATATCTCAGTCCATTCCAGGGAAACCTGTTTTCCCAGCACTGCCTCGACTTTCAAGCGATGATCGACTCACACCACGGTGGCACGTGGGACAGCCCTGTAGGAAAGCCTCATGGGAAATCCTCGTGGGAAAGCCTCGAGGGAAAGCCACAGATCCCTTGATCCACGCGAAGGGAAGCGTGACACTGCTGCCTACAGCTCGGGAGGAAAGCGCACGTGCATGCCCCCACTCGAGACGAGGACTGACTCCCTGGGAAGACTCCAGAAGTACCTCAAGATCCATGTCAGCACTGGAGAGGAATCCTCAGGTTCCGGCACCGACTCCACACAAGGTGTTAGGCCGCATCG
>NW_017205065.1:0-5424 GCF_001704415.2 Capra hircus
GCACCGACTCCCACACAAGGTCTTATTCCCCGGCATCGACGGGAGAGGAATCCCGAGAGGCCCCCGAGCAACACGCATGGGGACTGGCCTTTCCTGAGGCCACCAGAGCGGGTCCCTGAGGTCCCCGTCGTTAAGTCGCGAGAACACCTGCCGCAACTCGAGAAAATCCAGGAGTTCTCCCCTCCAGGCGAGATGAGGCCCATTTCCGCTGAGGCCTCTCGAGGCTAGTCACATCTAACATCGGGAAATTCCAAAGGGTCATTCACACCCTTGCTGCAACTCAAGAAGTTCCCCGACATACCCGTCTCCACTCGAGAGGAAGCACGAGAGTCCCGCCCACATCCAGAGGATCCCCGTTTCCGCCTCATAGCTCGAGAGAAGGGATCCTTTTCCTGCGTGGTGGGGAAAGAATTCCCCGCGTTCCCGTCGCATCTCAAGTGGACGCGCTCTCGACAGGAAACGCGAGAGGAACTCCAGGGTCGTGCCACCATTCCCAGAGTCCCCAGATGTCTCAGTCCATTCCAGGGAAACCTGTTTTCCCTGCCACTGCCTCGACTTTCAAGCCGAGTATCGACTCACAGCCACGGTGGCACGTGGGACAGCGCTGTGGGAAAGCCTCGTGGGAAAGCCTCGTGGGAAAGCCTCGAGGGAAAGCTACAGATCCCCTGATCGCCGCGCAAGGTATGCATAACCCTGCTGCTGCAGCTCAGGAAGGAAAGCCCACGTGCATGCCCCACTCGAGACGAGGACTGACTCCTCTGGGGAGACTCCAGAAGTACCCCAAGATCCATGTCAGCACTGGAGAAGAATCCTCAGGTTTTGGCCCCGACTCCACACAAGGTCTTAGGCCCCGACATCGACGGGAGAGGAATCCCGAGAGGCCCCCGAGCAACTCGCATGGGGACTGGCCTTTCCTGAGGCCACCAGAGCGGGTCCCTGAGGTCCCCGTAGTAAGTCGAGAGAACCTGCCGCAACTCGAGAAAATTCAGGAGGTTCTACCCTCCAGGCGAGATGAGGCCCATTTCCGATGAGGCCGTCTCGAGGCTAATCACAGCTAACCCCTGGAACTTCCAAAGGGTCCTTCACACCCTTGCTGCAACTCCAAGAAGTTCCCCGACATACCCATCTCCACTCGAGAGGAAGCACGAAAGTCACGCCCACATTCAGAGGGAGCCCCCTTTCCGCCTCCTAGCTCGAGAGGAGGGATCCATTCCTGCGTGGTGGGAAAGAATTCCCCACATTCCCGTCGCATCTCAAGTGGAGGCGCTCTCGACAGGAAAGGCGAGAGGAACTCCAGGGTCGCTGCCACCATTCCCAGAGTCCCCGAGATGTCTCAGTCCATTCCAGGGAAACCTGTTTTCCCTGCCACTGCCTCGACGTTCAAGCCGAGGATCGACTCACACCACGGTGGCTCGTGGGACAGCCCTGTGGGAAAGCCTCGTGGGGAAAGCCTCCTGGGAAAGCCTCGAGGAAAAGCCACAGATCACCTTATCCAAGCGAAGGTAAGCGCGACAGTGCTGCTACAGCTCGGGAGGAAAGCGCACTTTCATGCCCCCACTCGAGACGAGACTGACTCCCCTGGGTAGACTCCAGAAGTACGCCAAGATCCATGTCAGCACTGGAGAGGAATCCTCAGGTTCCGGAACTGACTCCTCACAAGGTCTTAGGCCCCTGCATTGACGGGAGAGGAAACCCGAGAGGCCTGCGAGCAACTCTCATGGGGACTGGCCTTTCCTGAGGCCACCAGAACGGGTCCCTGAGGTCCCCGTCATAAGTCGAGAGCACCTGCCGCAACTCGAAAAAATCCAGGAGGTTCTCCCCTCCAGGCGAGATGAGGCCCATTTCCGCTGAGGCGTCTTGAAGCTAAACACATCTAACATCTGGAACTTCCAAAGGGTCCTTCACACCCTTGCTGCAACTCAAGAAGTTCCCCGACATACACGTCTCCACTCGAGAGGAAGCACGAGAGTCCCGCCCACATCCAGAGGAGCCCCGTTTCCGCCTCCTAGTTCGAGAGGAGGGATCCTTTCCCTGCGTGGTGGGGAAAGAATTCCCCGCATTCCCGTCGCATCTCAAGAGGAGGCGCTCTCCACAGGAAAGGCGAGAGGAACTCCAGGGTCGTGCCACCATTCCCAGAGTCCCCCAGATGGTCTCAGTCCATTCCAGGAAACCTGTTTTCCCTGCACTGCCTCGACTTTCAAGCCGAGGATTGACTCACACCACGGTGGCACGTGGGACAGCCCTGTGGGAAAGCCTCGTGGGAAAGCCTCGTGGGAAAGCCTCGAGGGGAAAGCCACATATAACTTGATGTATCGAAGGGAAGCATGACACTGCTACTACAGCTCGGGAGGAAAGCGCACGTACATGCCACCACTAGAGACGAGGACTGACTCACCTGGGGAGACTCCAGAAGTTCCCCAAGATCCATGTCAGCACTGGAGAGGAATCCTCAGGTTCCGGCACCGACTCCACACAAGGTCTTAGGCCCCGGCATCGACGGGAGAGGAATCCCGAGAGGCCCCCGAGCAACTCGCATGGGGACTGGCCTTTCCTGAGGCCACCAGAGCGGGTCCCTGAGGTCCCCGTCGTAAGAGGAGAGCACCTGCCCCAACTCGAGAAAATCCAGGAGTTTCTCCCCTCCAGGCGAGATGAGGCCCATTTCCGCTGAGGCCTCTCGAGGCCTAATCACATCTAACATCGGGAACTTCCAAAGGGTCCTTCACACCCTTACTGCAACTAAAGAAGTTCCCCGACATACCCGTCTCCACTCGAGAGGAAGCACGAGAGTCCCGCCCACATCCTGAGGATCCCCGTTTCCGTCTCATAGCTTGAGAGGAGGGATCCTTTACCTGCGTGGTGGGAAAGAATTCCCCACGTTCCCGTCGCATCTCAAGTGCAGTCGATCTCCACAGGAAAGGCGAGAGGAACTCCAGGGTCGTGCCACCATTCCCAGAGTCCCCCAGATGTCTCAGTCCATTCCAGGGAAACCTGTTTTCCCTGCACTGCCTCGACTCTAAAGCCGAGGATTGACTCACACCACGGTGGCACGTGGGACAGCCCTGTGGGAAAGCCTCGTGGGAAAGCCTCCTGGGAAAGCCTCGAGGAAAAGCCACAGATCACTTGATCCACGCGAAGGGAAGCCCGACACTGCTGCTACAGCTGGGGAGGAAAGCGCACGTTCATGCCCCCACTAGAGACGAGGACTGCCTCCCCTGGGGAGACTCCAGAAGTTCTTCAAGATCCATGTCAGCACTGGAGAGGAATCCTCATGTACCGGCATCGACTCCACACAATGTCTTAGGCCCCGGCATCGAAGGGAGAGGAATCCCGAGAGGACCCGGAGCAACTCACATGGGGACTGGCCTTTCTTGAGGCCACCAGAGCTGGCGTCCCTGAGGTCCCTGTCGTAAGTCGAGAGCACCTGCCGCAACTCGAGAAAATGCAGGAGGTTCTACCCTAGAGGCGAGATGAGGCCCATTTCCGCTGAGGGGTCTGGAGTCTAATCACATCTAACATCTGGAACTTCCAAAGGGTCCTTCACACCCTTGCTGCAACTCAAGAAGTTCCCCGACATACCCGTCTCCACTCGAGAGGAAGCACGAGAGTCCCGCCCACATCCAGAGGAGACCCGTTTACGCCTCCTAGCTCCAGAGGGGGGATACTTTCCCTGCGTGGTGGGGGAAACAATTCCCCGCGTTCCCGTCGCATCTCAAGAGGAGGCGCTCTCCACAGGAAAGGCGAGAGGAACTCCAGGGTCGTGCCACCATTCCCAGAGTCCCCCAGATGTCTCAGTCCATTCCAGGGAAACCTGTTTTCCCTGCACTGCCTCGACTTTCAAGCCGAGGATCGTCTCACACCACGGTGGCACGTGGGACAGCCCTGTGGGAAAGCCTCGTGGGAAAGCCACAGATCCCTTGATCCACTGCGAAGGGAAGCGCGACACTGCTGCTACAGCTCGGGAGGAAAGAGCACGTGCATGCCCCCAATCGAGACGAGGACTGACTCCTCTGGGGAGACTCCAGAAGTACCCCCAAGGTCCATGTAAGCACTGGAGAGGAATCCTCAGGTTCCGGAACCGACTCCTCACAAGGTCTTAGGCCCCGGCATTGACGGGAAGGAATCCCGAGAGGCCCCGAGCAACTCGCATGGGGACTGGCCTTTCCTGAGGCCAACAGAGCGGGTCCCTGAGGTCCCCGTCGTAAGTCGAGAGCACCTGCCGCAACTCGAGAAAATCCAGGAGGTTCTGCTCTCCACGCGAGTTGAGGCCCATTTCCCCTGAGGCGTCTCGATGCTAATCACACCTAACCTCTGGAACTTCCAAAGGGTCCTTAACACCCTTGCTGCAACACAAGAAGTTCCTCGACATACCCGTTTCCAATCGAGAGGAAGCACGAGAGTCCCACCCACATCCAGAGGAGCCCCGTTTACGCTTCATAGTTCCAGAGGAGGGATTCTTTTCCTGTGTGGTCGGAAAGAATTCCCGGCGATCCCGTCGCATCTCAAGTGGAGGCGCTCTCCACAGGAAAGGCGAGAGGAACTCCTGGGTCGTGCCACATTCCAGAGTCCCCCAGATGCTCAGTCCATTCCAGGGAAACCAGTTTTCCCTGCACTGCCTCGACTTTCAAGCGAGGATCGACTCACACCACGGGTGGCACGTGGGACAGCCCTGTGGGAAAGCCTCGTGGGAAAGCCCCTGGGAAAGCCTCCAAGGAAAGCCACAGATCCTGGATCCACGCGAAGGGAAGAGTGACACTGCTGCTACAGCTCTGGAGGAAATTGCACATGCATGCCCCCAATAGATATGAGGACTGACTCCCTGGGAGACTCCAGAAGTTACCCCAAGATCCATGTAAGCACTGGAGAGGAATCCTCAGGTTCCGGCACCGACTCCACACAAGGTCTCTTATCCCCTGCATCGACGGGAGAGGAATCCCGAGAGGCCCCGAGCAACTCGCATGGGTCTGCCTTTTCCTGAGGCCACCAGAGAGGGTCCTGAGGTCCCGTCATAAGTCGAGAGCACCTGCCACAACTCGAGAAAATCCAGGAGGTTCTCCCTCCAGGCGAGATGAGGCCCATTTCCGCTGAGGCGTCTCGAGGCTAATCACACCTAACCTCTGGAACTTCCAAAGGGTCCTTCACACCCTTGCTGCAACTCAACAAGTTCCCCGACATATCCGTCTCCACTCGAGAGGAAGCACGAGAGTCCCGCCCACATCCAGAGGAGTCCCGTTTCCGCCTCCTATCTCGAGAGGAGGGATCTTTCCCTGCGTGGTCGGGAAAGAATTCCCGGCGTTCCGTCGCATCTCAAGAGGAGGCGCTCTCCACAGGAAAGGCGAGAGGAACTCCTGGGTTGTGCCACCATTCCCAGAGTCCCCCAGATGTCTCAGTCCATTCCAGGGAAACCTGTTTTCCCTGCACTGCCTC
>NW_017205066.1:0-5424 GCF_001704415.2 Capra hircus
TCAAGAGTGAAAAGATTTTGTACCAAGTCCTACTTTTGAGAACTTTAGCTCTAACAGGAAAAATTTTCCTTCACGATGTGGAGACTATTCAAGGCAAAAGGAGTGAACTGACCTGATGCTTATTGTTATGTTGTCAAATCTTACTTATATACAGGAGATGTGACTCTACGTGGGCTCACTGTATGCATGCTCAGTCACTTCAGTCATGTTTGACTCTTTGAAACCCCATCGACTATATAGCCCACCAGGCTCCTCTGTCCATGGCATTCTCCAGGTAAGAATACTGGAGTGGATCGCCAAAACCTCCTTCAGGGGAACTTCCTGACCCAGGGACTGAACCCACGTCTCTTACGTCTCCTGAACTCAGGCAGGTTTTTTACCACTAGTGCCACCTGGGAAGCACATGCCATGCCTCATTCAGTTCAGTTCAGTTCAGTCGCTCAGGCGCGTCCGACTCTTTGCGACCCCGTGAATCGCAGCACGCCAGGCCTCCCTGTCCATCACCAACTCCTGGAGTTCACTCAGACTCACGTCCATCGAGTCAGTGATGCCATCCAGCCATCTCATCCTCGGTCATCCCCTTCTCCTCCTGCCCCCAATCCCTCCCAGCATCAGAGTCTTTTTCAATGAGTCAACTCTTCACATGAGGTGGCCAAAGTACTGGAGTTTCATGCCTCATTACCTAGTGACTATTCATATCTGGGACATTTTCTTTACTTCTCTATTTGTTTAATTTCTCAAATCCAAATCATCACACTTGCATATGGTTATCTTATTTCAGGGCCAAAACTTAATATTTGAAGATATTTGGATATTCTTATGCATTCAGTCAGAATTACGTTAATAATCAACTCCCAAGGGCATCTGAAGCTGGAACATCTGGCACACAATCAAAGTTTAGTAGGAAATGACATTTTGATTTCAGGTCTCAAAATCAGGCCAGTTTGACCAGCCATAGCTGGATGGGTTACCAGCTATGGTTACCAAGAACAAATCAGGATTTAAAAAAATACATGTTATGCTCAATTTTGTTTCAGTCTAGTTGTTCAAAGGAATATTTGAGACTTGAAAAGAGTAACTCATGGGTTTTGTTAAACGTGAAGCCCATTCTGAAAAAAATAAGACTGACCTTTTTTGTTCACAACTCATTTTGTCATCACACACACAGATATAGATGGTGAATGTGAACATTTCCCATCATTTAATGGCTTATATTTTTTGTAAGGTTCTTCCTTTAAACTCTCTTATTTCTCTATCATTTTGAAACCATCAATTTCCATTTCAAGTTCTGGAGATCAATAATTGTGTACTCCAGGACTTGCAAGTGAAAGACATTTGGGACATGATAGTCTTGCTTGTCTTTCTCCTCTTCGTCTAATCCTTTTAGACATCTGTGGTCCAGCTATGAGAGGAGGCAAAGTTGTGTACTGTGACCTGATAAACACTTTCATTCCCATCTTTCGAGAGCTTCTATGATTGGGCACATTCTTGGACAAGCCAGCTCTGGTGGGTACCCTCTACACAATGATGTTACACAAAGATGATGGATATAATATAGCTCTGAGATAGCCTCCTCTCCAAACTCACCTTAAAGTTCAGTTCCTCCATTTCATTAACATAGGAGGAAGAAGAGGGAAAATAGATCATTATCTCTTACCTTAACTGTTCAGTGGTGATGTCCTTCTTTTTCTGTTTTTGAACTAACAGTGGAATGAGGTTCATGACATTGTACAGGAGACAGGGATCAAGACCATCCCCATGGAAAAGAAATGCAAAAAAGCAAAATGGCTGTCTGGGGAGGCCTTACAAATAGCTGTGAAAAGAAGAGAGGTGAAAAGCAAAGGAGAAAAGGAAAGATATAAGCATCTGAATGCAGAGTTCCAAAGAATAGCAAGAAGAGATAAGAAAGCCTTCTTCAGTGATCAATGCAAAGAAATAGAGGAAAAGAACAGAATTGGAAAGACTAGAGATCTCTTCAAGAAAATTAGAGATACCAAGGGAACATTTCATGCAAAGATGGGCTCGATAAAGGACAGAAATGGTATGGACCTAACAGAAGCAGAAGATATTAAGAAGAGGTGGCAAGAATACACAGGAAGAACTGTACAAAAAAGATCTTCATGACCCAGATAATCATGATGGATGTGATCACTAATCTAGAGCCAGACATCCTTGGAATGTGAAGTCAAGTGGGCCTTAGAAAGCATCACTATGAACAAAGCTAGTGGAGGTGATGGAATTCCAGTTGAGCTGTTTCAAATCCTGAAAGATGATGCTGTGAAAGTGCTGCACTCAATATGCCAGCAAATTTGGACAACTCAGCAGTGGCCACAGGACTGGAAAAGGTCAGTTTTCATTCCAATTCCAAGAAAGGCAATGCCAAAGAATGCTCAAACTACCACACAATTGCACTCATCTCACACGCTAGTAAAGTAATGCTCAAAATTCTCCAAGCCAGGCTTCAGCAATACGTGAACATGTGAACTCCTGATGTTCAAGCTGGTTTTAGAAAAGGCAGAGGAACCAGAGATCAAATTGCCAACATCCGCTGGATCATGGAAAAAGCAAGAGAGTTCCAGAAAAACATCTATTTCTGCTTTATTGACTATGCCAAAGCCTTTGACTGTGTGGATCACAATAAACTGTGGAAAATTCTGA
The DNA here is from genome assembly GCF_001704415.2 of Capra hircus. Lineage (NCBI taxonomy): Eukaryota > Metazoa > Chordata > Mammalia > Artiodactyla > Bovidae > Capra > Capra hircus. The sequence goes on from NW_017205066.1 coordinate 2,659, forward strand.
AAGAGATGGGAATACCAGACCACCTGACCTGCCTCTTGAGAAATCTGTATGCAGGTCAGGAAGCAACAGTTAGAACTGGACATGGAACAACAGACTGGTTCCAAATAGGAAAAGGAGTACGTCAAGGCTGTATATTGTCACCCTGCTTATTTAACTTCTATGCAGAGTACATCATGAGAAACGCTGGACTGGAAGAAACACAAGCTGGAATCAAGATTGCCGGGAGAAATATCAATAACCTCAGATATGCAGATGACACCACCCTTATGGCAGAAAGTGAAGAGGAGCTAAAAAGCCTCTTGATGAAAGTGAAAGAGGAGAGTGAAAAAGTTGGCTTAAAGCTCAACATTCAGAAAACGAAGATCATGGCATCCGGTCCCATCACTTCATGGGAAATAGATGGGGAAACAGTGGAAACAGTGTCAGACTTTATTTTTGGGGGCTCCAAAATCACTGCAGATGGTGACTGCAGCCATGAAATTAAAAGACGCTTACTCCTTGGAAGAAAAGTTATGACCAACCTAGATAGTATATTCAAAAGCAGAGACATTACTTTGCCGACTAAGGTCCGTCTAGTCAAGGCTATGGTTTTCCCTGTGGTCATGTATGGATGTGAGAGTTGGACTGTGAAGAAGGCTGAGCTGCCGAAGAATTGATGCTTTTGAACTGTGGTGTTGGAGAAGACTCTTGAGAGTCCCTTGGACTGCAAGGAGATCCAACCAGTCCATTCTGAAGGAGATCAACCCTGGGATTTCTTTGGAAGGAATGATGCTAAAGCTGAAGCTCCAGTACTTTGGCCACCTCATGCGAAGAGTTGACTCATTGGAAAAGACTCTGATGCTGGGAGGGATTGGGAGGCAGGAGGAGAAGGGGACGACGAGAGGATGAGATGGCTGGATGGCATCACCGAGACTCCGATGGACGTCGAGCTCTGAGCTGACACGTCCATGGAGTTCGGTGATGCCATCCAGCCATCTCATCCTCTGTCGTCCCCTTCTCCTCCTGCCTCCAATCCCTCCCAGCATCAGAGTCTTTTCCAATGAGTCAACTCTTCGCATGAGGTGGCCAAAGTACTGGAGCTTCAGCTTTAGCATCATTCCTTCCAAAGAAATCCCAGGGTTGATCTCCTTCAGAATGGACTGGTTGGATCTCCTTGCAGTCCAAGGGACTCTCAAGAGTCTTCTCCAACACCACAGTTCAAAAGCATCAATTCTTCGGCGCTCAGCCTTCTTCACAGTCCAACTCTCACATCCATACATGACCACAGGAAAAACCATAGCCTTGACTAGACGGACCTTAGTCGGCAAAGTAATGTCTCTGCTTTTGAATATACTATCTAGGTTGGTCATAACTTTTCTTCCAAGGAGTAAGCGTCTTTTAATTTCATGGCTGCAGTCACCATCTGCAGTGATTTTGGAGCCCCCAAAAATAAAGTCTGACACTGTTTCCACTGTTTCCCCATCTATTTCCCATGAAGTGATGGGACCGGATGCCATGATCTTCGTTTTCTGAATGTTGAGCTTTAAGCCAACTTTTTCACTCTCCTCTTTCACTTTCATCAAGAGGCTTTTTAGTTCCTCTTCACTTTCTGCCATAAGGGTGGTGTCATCTGCATATCTGAGGTTATTGATATTTCTCCCGGCAATCTTGATTCCAGCTTGTGTTTCTTCCAGTCCAGCGTTTCTCATGATGTACTCTGCATAGAAGTTAAATAAGCAGGGTGACAATATACAGCCTTGACGTACTCCTTTTCCTATTTGGAACCAGTCTGTTGTTCCATGTCCAGTTCTAACTGTTGCTTCCTGACCTGCATACAGATTTCTCAAGAGGCAGGTCAGGTGGTCTGGTATTCCCATCTCTTTCAGAATTTTCCACAGTTTATTGTGATCCACACAGTCAAAGGCTTTGGCATAGTCAATAAAGCAGAAATAGATGTTTTTCTGGAACTCTCTTGCTTTTTCCATGATCCAGCGGATGTTGGCAATTTGATCTCTGGTTCCTCTGCCTTTTCTAAAACCAGCTTGAACATCAGGGAGTTCACATGTTCACGTATTGCTGAAGCCTGGCTTGGAGAATTTTGAGCATTACTTTACTAGCGTGTGAGATGAGTGCAATTGTGTGGTAGTTTGAGCATTCTTTGGCATTGCCTTTCTTGGAATTGGAATGAAAACTGACCTTTTCCAGTCCTGTGGCCACTGCTGAGTTGTCCAAATTTGCTGCATATTGAGTGCAGCACTTTCACAGCATCATCTTTCAGGATTTGAAACAGCTCAACTGGAATTCCATCACCTCCACTAGCTTTGTTCTAGTGATGCTTTCTAAGGCCCACTTGACTTCACATTCCAAGATGTCTGGCTCTAGATTAGTGATCACATCCATCATGATTATCTGGGTCATGAAGATCTTTTTTGTACAGTTCTTCGTGTATTCTTGCCACCTCTTCTTAATATCTTCTGCTTCTGTTAGGTCCATACCATTTCTGTCCTTTATCGAGCCCATCTTTGCATGAAATGTTCCCTTGGTATCTCTAATTTTCTTGAAGAGATCTCTAGTCTTTCCCATTCTGTTCTTTTCCTCTATTTCTTTGCATTGATCGCTGAAGAAGGCTTTCTTCTCTTCTTGCTATTCTTTGGAACTCTGCATTCAGATGCTTATATCTTTCCTCTCTTCTTTTCACACTATTTGTAAGGCCTCCCCAGACAGCCATTTTGCTTTTTTGCATTTCTTTTCCATGGGGATGGTCTTGATCCCTGTCTCCTGTACAAT